>NW_007258448.1:437543-481825 GCF_000164805.1 Carlito syrichta | reverse complement strand
TCGGCCCTTTGTGTATTTCCAAACAGAGGGCGCACCTGTCTGCTCCCCTCCCCCCGGCCTGCTCTCCTGGCGTTTCCATGGAGGTGGCTTTAACGGCTTAAGCAGAAAATAGAGCTAATTGGCGAAGGCTCCTGGAACTGGCACCGCGCGGGGCGACACACGCTGTCCATAAATCAACCGGGGACTGCCGATTCCTATCGGAAGCGGGCAGTGCGGCTCGCGCGCTCCGGCAAGAGGGTGCCTTTGCCGAAGACACCTGTAACAGTTAGAGCAGCCCCAACACAAAGAGATCGCGTTGTCAGAAGAAATTAGATGGGGTCCTCCCCCTCCCCACCCTTTCTTACAGAATTCATCTTGAATTTGCTTGATAACATGCCGGGTTGAGCTTGCCACGGAGCCGCCAATGCCCGAGGCTTGCGGCTCCACTTCCCGCCCTCTGATGTTGAAAGACCGGGATGGGCAAAGTCGAGTTATGCTTTAGATCCCAGAATTGATCCAGCATGCTTCTGTTGCACCAGATTTTGGGTTTGCTACAATACAGCAGCATCTGGTGTTCTTATTTAAACACGTGGTTGACTGTAAGAGTCACTCCAGTCTTTAGGCCGTGGAGGAGGGGAGGGGGGGAAAAAGTAGGGGGTTACTACAGGTTTAGACACGTAGTGAAATAGATCCCTTGGAATGGATCCCAAGGCGGGGCAGTTGGTGTGAATCCAATAAATTACTGGAAAACTCTTCGACGCTTCCCCCCCCCCCAGTATTTTCGTGCAAGCAGTTAATTAGTCGTGTATTCCCTTTCCGTGGAGCGTCTTTGATTTCTTGATGTTTAAAGATTCGGCCTCCAGCTGCGCTGTTTTTGGAGAATGCAAAAAAAGTTTTGTTACCTACATTCAAAAAAAATTCCCTATCCTAATCTTGAATTTTGTACATGTTGTAGAGAAAAAAACACTTTGGGATCACTTTTAGAAAAACGTAGTTTCAGGTAAAACCTGTTGCATTTCTTTTTAAGATATACTTAACGTTACATATACTTCTTATTCTGCACCAAAAAAATTGTTGAGTATTGAAAATAATCATTTACAACATGGCTTACTTTATTTATTTTTAAACTTGGCTTGGCTTTTAAACCCACTGAGAAATTCAAAGTAAAGTTATATGTGAACTACTGAATGACTGCAGGACAGCCTCATTCTAAACTGGCTGCTTCTGTTTCCAAAATTAGAAGTGATGCACCTGTTATATCTGACCCTGGGCCTGTTTAAGAAAATCCTTTAGGTATTTTAAGATCTAATCCAAGACAGACCCTTTGTAGGCCAACTCCCCAAATATAGCTCAGTGTTCAAGCAACATTAGAGGATCCTATATCTTTAAACTGGACCCATGCTTAGGGGAACTCACTTTCAAAGGATTTTTATACTTACTAACATTTTCTGAAGCTTTTAAAAAAACAAACCAGAGTAGCTTGAAAACGTTCATTCTGAAGGAGCCATTTCTGACCATGGGAAGAACTCTAAACAGGCATTTTTAAACCTGCACATTTAAAACCTCACATTTTAAAATCTGATTCAAAGGCTTTTGAGACCTAATCTTATGCAAATATGTCAGTCAGCTTATACAGTCAATACCTCAAGTAAGTTTACTCTGACAAACTTTAGGGCTAATAATTGCACTAGATGGAATTTTTTTTTGAAATTTTAAGTGATAGGTTGATAGATTTCATGCAGTTTGCTTTAAGGTGAAGTGTTGTGATAGGCAGCCTCTAAAATGGCTCCCAGCAACTTCCTCTCTCTTGATAGTCACACTCTTGTATAGTCAACTCCACCTTGCACCAAGGTTGGTCTGAGTGACCAATAGAATAGAGCAAAAGTGATATAAACCCAGTTTCCACAGACAGGCATCCATGGTCAGGCATCCACGGGTGTCGCCTCCTCGTGGTGCCCCATGACATGTCCTGGTCCCAACCGGCAGTAGAGGTTATAAGGTTATAAGAAATTCTTTTTATAAGAGATTATCTTGGCATTCTGATTGCTGTCTAATACTCCCTGTTTCATGGGTCATTCACGCTGGTTGGAAGCTGGCTGCTATGTGTCAGACTTACAGAGAGGTTCCCCTGGTAAGGAATTGGAGCCTTTTTCCAACAGCCTTATGAGTCAGCTTTGAAGCAAATCTTCTAACTCAGTCAGACTCTCAGACAACTCCAGCTCTGGCCAAAACCTTGACTACAACCTCATGAGAAACCCTAAGCCACAACCACCCAGATAAGCTCTGAAATTCCTGACCTTATAAACTATATGAGATAATAAATGTTTGTTTGAAGCATTTTTTGGAATAATCTTTACACAGCAGTAGAAAAGTAATACATATATAATACTGTCTTTACTAGACAGACACAGAGTGAATGCCTTTCTTTTTTTTTTTTTTTTGAGTTGTAGTCTCTGTCGCCCAGGCTGGAGTGCAGTGTCATGCTCATGCCACCCGCTGGGCTCAGGTGATCCTTCTGCTTCAGCCTTCCAAGTAGCCAGAACTACAGATGCGCACTACCAAGCCTGGCTAATTTTTAAATTTATTGTAGAGATAAGATCTCGCCAAATTGCCTGGGCTGTTCTTAAACCCGTGTGCTCAGGTAGTCCCCTCACCTCGGCCTCCCAAAGTGCTGAGATTACAGGCTTGAGCCACTGCACCCGGTGCATTTCAATAAAATTCACGAAAATAATCACTAATACCATCAGTGGTTTTACTAGTTCTCTGCATCCTAAAGAAAAAGGATAATATATTTTATTAAAAAATCTAGTATGCCAGTAAGTGGATTTTTAAAAAAATTTATTAGCTATTTTACACAAATAGAGTAACCTAAGAATATCTGGGCTTTATTGCCACATAGCATTGTGTTTTGTTTTCTAAAAAATAAAAATAAAAAATTCAAGTAGTTGAATCCTATCAAAGAAACTTAAGAAGAAAGACCTATTTCTTTCAGATCTTATGTGCTATAGACTGCTAACTGTCGTCCCCCACTTCCCATTTTATTTCCCCTGAGTATCAGCTAGGCTCATGGGCACCCAGCTTTGGACTATATCTCACATCGACCTTGGAACTAAATATGACCATGTGACTGTGTTTAGGCCAATGGGATGTGAGCAGAATCAACTTTCAGCTCATCTCCTTAAATGTGAAGCCTCATGCCTTCTACTTCTCATGAACTGCTCTGAAAACATGATTGAAACTAGTTAGCCAGCTTTGATCATGCAAAGACAACACCCTAAGATAACAGAATAATGAGATGAAAGACAGAGTCGGTGAATACCTCATAGACTTTGAACCGTGGACCACTCCCCTCCAGACCATTTGTTAGAAACAAACTTAACTTACCAACTATTTTTGGTTCTTATTATTATAGTCTATGTATTCTAGCATATTTTCCTCTGATATTAAATAAGTAATAATATTTGGGGCCAAGTTAAATTTATTTATAAGAGTTCCTTTCTGAGTTGAACAGAATGTAATTCCTTTTTTCTGAAAAGTTGTTGAATTGCCAAAGTCATAACTGAAATTCCCCAATGTCAAATGACTTCAAAATATGAAGTTTTGAACACCAAAATACAGGTGTTATTTCACCCAATGACCCAATCACCAAACCACATTATCCCTCAGCTGCTACATTTGACAGTGCTGTCCATATCCTCATTCTGAAACTCTTTCTCACCTTATGAGTACGATTGTCTTGATACCTTTGTTACCCACTTTGCTGATTCTTTTCTCCCCACCCCATCTCCTAAATGTGGAAGTCCCTGAGCCCCAAGTTTAACCTTACCTAGCCCTGCTCTCTTCTAAGCTTTAATCTCTTATCTCTAGTCAATGAAGGGCATTTCCACCTAAAACTTGTTTCTGAAAGTAAACTTGTCTTTCTCTTCAGCCCATTCCTCTCAGCACTCTAATACCAAGCATCGGGCTTAAATCCTAGAAACTCAAAAGATGCAATACATGCTTATTGAATGACTTAATGATAGATCATGTATTAGAGTAGATACCTTTTATTTTTGCTTGATCATCACCCATTCTCTTTGGAATAGATGAGAAAAATTAAGGAGATATATTATAGTCAAAATAAGTGATAAATAGCAACTTTTTGAGAATGAGATGATTTAACTAAATGCTCAGGAAAATCAGGAAAAAATTGGTATGAAGGAGTACATTTCCAATGTATATTTTGGGGGAATTATCACTCAGAAAAAGAATCTTGTCTATAATTTAACAATAGAATGAAATGAGATGTTAGAGATTCTGTGTTTCATATGCAAACTATTTGCAAGGAGAACTAGCTAGTGAAAGACTAGCTAATAAATCTCTGACTCTAAGTACATTTTCTACCTCCTCTGGTAACTTGGACTATCAGCCTTAGCCTGGTCGTTCACAAGTCTTTTAAGTTTTTGATACTATACACTCCTGCATAACAGACAATACTTCAACATCATATGAATTATTATTCTACCTTTTCCTTCCTACATCCAAGATCAAAAGAATGGTGGAGAAGAGACATCATCGCTCAAGACAAGAAGTAAATACTTCTTACCACAGGAGAGTGTTTGAAGATCAAGTTCTGCTAGTCTTGAGGGAAAAATAAGACCACTTTTCTTAATTTTCAAAGTAATTTTAAAAATATGTTCTGGTGAAATAACCATCAAGTTCAATTCAAAAAATTGCAACAACAAAAAAATAAAAAGGAAAGGAGGTGGAAGTGAGGGACAATAGATAGGCCAGGAAACATGAGCCAAGTAAGTTAATCTAGAGAAAGACCTTGCAAAGTCCTTGTCTGAAGAGATGCAGTTAGCCATGTCCTTTCTAGCTCACCATCCAGTTTCCCCATAAGGAAGCAACTCCTGTCCACCATGTTACTTAATTGTTCCAGTACTTCACAGCCTAACTGCTTTTCAGTACCACAGTTGGTGTATGCCTTGAGATCCTCATTCAATCTCAATATGAATACCCAGAGAAGTAGACAAAGGCGAGCACTTCAGGGGGATAAGCTAAGTACCAAACCCCAGAGCCAGCACTGCAGTCCTGAGACCCTATAACCTATATGATTAGAGAAGTGAAACAATGGTTTCGTTGCTTATTATAGCTGCCACTCCCTTGTGAAATAAGCACATTGCCATGTCCAAGCTGGATGAGCTAATAAACCGCACAGTAGACTGAGGCTCTCATACAAATAGCTGGTCATAGTCCATCATCTCTGCAAAGAAAACCCCCACAAACTCTTAAACTTTTACCTCTCCTTCTGCCACTACCTCTGCTTCCACTCTGACCAATGCAAACTCACAAAGTCCTAATACAAGGTGTTTATACTTTAGCTCCCCAGTGGGATTGTAAACTCTTTGTATACTTGTAGAATTTAAGATTAGTTTGTCTTTCTCGAGTGTCTAATAGGATATCTATTTTTTACATGCTCCAATTAACAATTCGCTAAATATTTATTAAATGGCATCATGTATTCTCAGTGAAACTCTCAGGAAAGTACTTAGAATGAAAAAGGTATAATTATGGAACCTATGGTTAAGCCCTAATATTTGATATAGTACAGTGGGTCAGGATTATGCATTGTTACACATCATAACTCCTTCCTAGCAAAAAAAAAATTGAAGATAATCTAAACACACAATTGGATAAACACATTTTAATACATCCATACAATTAGAATACAGTACTATTCAGCCTTTTTTAAAGTGTGTCTGTTTGTGTGTGTCATATCATAATCATACAGAAAACTTCTTAAAACCACAGATGACTGAAATTGAAGGTAGAGAGTGGCGATGAATTTGTCAAAGATCAGCCATGAGTTACTGATTGTAGGAATTAGGTGATAACAGATGGGAGCTTATTACACTGTTTCTTTTACTTTATACATGTTTGAAATTTTCTATAATAAAAAAGTTTAAAAACAAGGTTTGTGAAGCCTGCTTCAAGTTTCCTGAATCAGAATGGCAAGAGATGTGTTTTTATCAACCTCCCCAGGTGATTTTGAAGATCAGCCAGCATTTGGGAACATTTGAAAATTGAGACAGGGAAGTCACCCACCCAAGAAAAGGAGATTCTAGACTTTTAAATAATATGAACGGAGAAAATAAACACTGACATGCATCCCAAGTCCTTAAATTCTGTTTTAGATCACCAGGAAAAATTCCTATAGACTCCAGTCTTAATGTTGCACTTGTTGTTTTATATGTAATACCATCAAAAAAAGACGTCTAAAGTTAAAACTGTATTTTTGAGATGGTTGTGAACTAGACTACCAATGTGTTTAAATTAAAATAAGAATACACAATAAGGAAATTGCTACTAAAATACACAAAAATGTAGCAAAATACTGCCACAACATAGATGTGGAACATATACTTTTAAGAGCATTGTAAAACTTTAGTGACATAATTTTTAACAGTTTTGTGATGCAAGTGACACACAATGAACTATACATAAGTAAAGCATACAATTTTGATGCCTTGATTTGTCTGTATGTTCATAAAACTATCACTGCAATCAAGGTAATGAACATATCTATCACCCTCAAAGCTTTCTTGTTCCTGTTTGTAATTCCTGTAACACACACACACACACACACACACACACACACACACACACACACACACACACCAAATCTCCAGGTAACCACTGATCTGTTTGTCACTGTAGTTTGCATTTCTAGAGGTTGTTTTGTTTTTTTGAGGGGTGGGGTGGTTTCACTCTGTCCCAGGCTGGAGTGCAGTGGCATGATCATGGCTCACTACTCTCGACCTCCAGAACTTAGACAATTCTTTCATCTCATCCTCCAGAGTAGGTGGGACTACAGGTGAGCAACATGGTGCCTGGCTAATTTTTTTTTTTTTTGTAGAGTTGAGGTCTTGTTGTGTTGCTCTGTCTGGTCTTGAACTCCTGGCCTCAAGCAATCCTTCCACCAGCCTCCCAAAGTGCTGGGATTGTAGGTGTGAATCACCACACCCAGCTAGAGTTTTTATATAAATGGAATTATACAATAAGTGCTTTTAAGTCCTGTTGAGGTCCAAGGAGGGTCCTGGACACCTGGCAGAGTGGTGACAGTGCTGAAGCCACACCAGAGCCAGGCTCCTTCCTCAGCTGGGATGTGCAGTGATGCCGATGTCTTCCCTTAATGTAATGTCGAAAGACAAAACAAGAAAGAACAACCAAAAAAATTGGAAAGTGATGCCCCTGAGCTTACTGAGATGATTATTAACCTATCATCTCTCCACCCCACGTAGACCATTTTGTAGCTGCTCAGTAATGTTAGCACCAGGACTTTACAAGTTACATTCCCAGACTCCTTTGCCAGAGGGCAATCTGTTAAATTCTACAAATAGGAGGCACAAGAGTGGGAGTAGAAGTTAGGGGGAGAGGAGAAGTGACTTCTTTCTGAATTTTTGCTGTTTGTGTATTGGTCTGGCTTTTTCTAGCACCCCAGAAAGCCTATTGTCCCCTTGGAGGTAGCCAGGCAGCAGGGACTCCTCAAAGGCCTTACCCCCAGCTCCAGAGAGGTCCTTCCTTCAAGAAGGTGAGTGGTAATCCCAGCATCCTCTGTTTTATTTCCCCAGACCCTAGGGTAGTTGTTTCTGCTGAACTTTCTGGGCTACCCCAGGGCTCCACTTTTGTTCTTTCAGTCACACAGCACTTGAGTAACTAATTCTGTCTATATAATTTCCCCTGCTAAAATACCCGGTATTGTTTCTTTTTTTTTTTTTTTGCTTCCTGACTGTACTCTGGCTGATACAGTACTACCCTTTCGAGCCTACCATGTAGGGATGGCCACCTCTTCCTTTATAAAGATGAGGAAAGACTGAACCAAAAAAGAAGAAAAAATTTGTAAGTTTTAGTCCGTGGTTAGCTCAACCCAAATTATATTTTTATTTATTTATTTTTTAGTCGGGCTCTCATTCTGTTGCCCAGGCTGGAGTACAATGGGGTGATCACAGCTCACCGCAGCCTTGACCTTCTGGGCTCAGGCAGTCCTTCTGCCTCAACCTGCCAAGTAACTGGGACTACAGTTATGCACCACCACACCTGGCTACTTTTTTTTTTACTTTTTATAGAGATGAGTTCTCACTATGTTACCCAGGTTGGTCTTGAACTCCAGGGCTCAAGCGTTCCTCTCACCTCAACCTCCCAACATGCTGGGATTTCAGGCATGAGCCATCATGCCTGGCCCTAATTAAATTTTTACATTCATCTCAGTTTGAAAATGTATACTTTTTTTCAACATGCTTAACCGTTATTTATAAAGCCTCCTATGGCAATGAATGGATTCTCATATAAAATAAACATTGAGGAGTCTTTATTCCTTAGCGTATGTAATGCATTTTTATAACTAAAAATTTACTTTAGATATAATTCTCATTGCATTTGTAGAACCGAAGTAATCTATTTCCACTCCACTCCCCAGATTAAAGAGACTACCAAATTTCTCAGTCATCTATCCTGAACCAAAAACCTCTTCTAGTGGCAAAATAGGCAATACTTCCTTTCAATTTTTAAGCAGTCTCCTTTTACCTGCAGAATTCGCAGAGTCTCCTGGGACACTATATGCCCTCTTCCTTCTCTGGCTAAGTTGTATTTAAGCAGAGCAGAGTGAGGCTGATGGACGGTATTTCTTCAAGATAAGTATTTAAGAAAATCCCAGGCTGGGTATGGTAGCTTATGTCTATAATCCTAGCACTTTGGGAGGCTTTGCTTGAGCCCAGGAGTTCGAGACTAGCCTGGGCAGCATAGTGAGAACTCATCTCTATGAAAAATAAAAAATAGCCAGGCGTGGTGGCATGTACCTGTAGTCTCAGCTGCTGAAGAGGCTGAAGCAGAAGGATCGCCTGAGCCCAGGAGGTCAAGGCTGTGGTGAGCTGTGATCGTGCCACTGCACTTCAGCCTGGGTGACAGAGGGAGACCCCAACTCAAAAAAAAAATCACATAAATACTCTGCGCCTCTCAGCTCCAAATCCACTTTTCATTACCTGCTCCGTGATAATGAAGCTGGACTTCCTATGTTGCCAGTTGGCATGGTGTTAAGCTTTGTCAGTAGAAGGTGTTGGGAGATGTGGAGAAGACAGGAGTTTCCTGGTCACAGTGTGCTCTTCTCATCAGGCTCCTGCAGTGATCAAACACACACATGGCACTGCCCTGTAGACAGCTTCTCAAGGCACCTCTTGGGTGACTTTGCAGTGGAGTGCTGGTGGCAAGGGGCTTCTCCCCCAGCACTGTAGGGGGTGAATCGCCACGTGATTCCTCAGCAAATTTCTCTGCCATCCAGTGAGGTATAGCCTTGCTGTTTCTATGAGGTCTGGATGTCAGCACTGAGGGCTTCTTCCTTATCTCAGTTCTGTAGGTAGTAGCTGCTCCCTAAATCTACTATTCAGGTATCCTGTAGCGTTCTTTTTATCTCTTACTAGCCAGTCCCTCATTATTCCATCTCTCTCATTCCCACCTGTTTTTCTAAGTGTGTAATTCTAATGGAGACTATCAGTAACACACAAAGGATTGGACACAGGGCTCAAGTCTGGCCGTTAGAGACTTTACACAGAATTTTCTGAATCAGAAATTCAAGAAACAAGTCCTGTCCTCTATGACCACACTGGGAATAATAATTCTTCTTTTGGTTTTTTTTTTTTTAGAGGGTCTTGCTGAGTGTGGTAGTGTGCACCTGTAGTCATAGCTACTTGGAAGGCTGAGGAGGGAGGATTGACTGAGCCCAGGAGCTCGAGGCTTCAATGAGCCATAATCGTGCCACTGTACTCCATCCCAGGCAACACAGTGAGAACCCAACTAAAAAATAAAAAATAAAATAGCCGGGTGTGGTGGTCCATGCCTGTAATCTCAGCACTTTGAGAGGCAGAGATGAGAGGACTGCCTGAGACCATGGGTTTGAGACCCGCCCGGGCAACATGGCAAGACCTTGTCTCGACAATAAATCAAAAAATTAGCTGAGTGTGGTAGTGCATGCCTGTAATTCCAGCTACTTGGAAGACTGAGGCAGAAGGACCACATGAGCCCAGCAAGTCAAGGCCGCTGTAGCCGTGAGCATGCCACTACACCCCTGCCTAAGCAACAGAGTGAGACTCCAACTCAAAAAAATCAAAAAATTAAAAAAATTTAAAAATGAATAAAATAAAATAAACCATTCTCTGTTCAAATTATTGCGTAGTTCATCTCTCCTGATTGACCCTTGATTGACACATGTCCATTTGCTATATTCTGCCTCACTCCATCTGTTACCAAGACATAACTAAGCACATCTTGAGCATCTTCTATGACTGCTGATATTCATGAATCACATCGTAAATGCACATTAGAAGAAGAAATAAAGTTTTTCAAAGACTTGACTCATTTTCGTGTAGAATTTTAGCCTTTGTCCTGCCCTATCCCTACTCTGACTAGACAATTATAGATTTACTTAGCTTTGAAACCTCAGCTTCAGTGTTGCACATGCCTCGTTTTGCCTGGCCTGCCCTCCTGTCCTCTCTTTTTGGAAAATGCAACCCTTCCTTTGAGGGAACTACTCTTTTCCCATTCCCACCTGCTCTTCTAAATGTGTGATTCTCACAGAGGCTGCCAGTAACATACCCTATTACAAGATCGGGCACAGGACTCAGTCTGGCCGTTGGAGACTTTGCTTTTCTGAAATAGAAATTCAAGAAACATGTCCTCTCTGGCAGAACTGGGAAGATGTGAGCTCAGAGCTATTGGTAATTGTGGTTCCAGCCTTGTGGAAAAAGTTCGTCTAAGAAAATGAAGCTAATACATAGAGAAAAGCAACAGTAGGAGGAAAGGGAAAAAAAATCTGTTGGAGTTGGAGTGCTTGGTTTTTATATTATCAGAAGCAGAAATGTACCCATGCCCTTCCTATAGTTTAGTTAGTTGAATCAACTAATTCAGTATTTTCTTTTTTTTCCCTCTAAACTACATCGAGTTTGGTTTCTGTCACTTAAAAATTGGGTCCTAAAATGTTAACTTTTCTGAAGACCCTTGACCGCATTCTCACTTCCATTCTCAATTCCTTCGGCACATTTTATGTGTACTTAGTACCATTTGCCACTTTATACTGTGCTTTTTCCCTAACTGCCCATATGGCACAACTTTACATTTTTAGCTAACAGTATTTAAGGCCATATTTTGCATATATACATCTTGTTCTTGCCAATTGGATGGTAATCTTCACATCTGTTACAGTGCCATGCACATAGTTTGCTGATTAATTGATGAAGAGAAATTTCATGGGACTACAAATGTGCAAATCTGTTTCACTCTAGGAGCTTGTTTAACTATGTACAGTAGTACAGCCCTCCCTTAGTATCTACGGGTGGGGGAAGGAAGGAAGGAGGAATTAGTTTCAAACCCCCACAGATACTAAAATCCAGGAATGCTCATCTTTTATAGAAAATGGCTAGATATAGATTTATCTAGCTTTGAAACCTCAGCTTCAGTGTTGCACATGCCTCGTTTTGCCTGGCCTGCCCTCCTGTCCTCTCTTTTTGGAAAATATAGCCCTTCCTTTGAGGGAACTACTCTTTTCCCATCCCCACCTGCTCTTCTAAATGTGTGATGCTAACAGAGACTGCCAGTAACATACCCTGTTACAGGATTGGGCACAGGACTCAGTCTGGCCGTTAGAGACTTTGCTTTTCTGAAATAGAAATTCAAGGAACAAGTCACGTCCTCTCTGGCCAAACTGGTATTTGCATATATCCTATGCACATCCTCTCATATACTTTAAATCATCTTTAGATGACTAGTTATACCAAAGACAATGACATGTAAGTAGTTTCTAGACTGCATTGGGTTTTTTTATTCATATTATTTTTTTATGGTTGTATTGTTACTTTTATTTTTTTCCAATTTTTTTTATTGAATCTGCAGATGTACAACCTGCAGATACAGAAGGCTGACTATATTTGGGGCCTGAAAAATATCAAAAATGGGATCCTGTAATAGCAATCGCTTCTATTTGCTAAGGTTTTGTTGTATTTAAAGAACTATGTCTTGCATACATGATCTTATTTCATTGTAACACCAAGAAGCGTTATCCTTTCCATTTTAAATATGAGAATATAAAATTAAATCAACTGGACAGAATTTGAACCAAGGCATAACTGAATTCAAAGTTCATCTACTATGCTATGCACTTCACCTACAGTGTGTATACGTTATATTTCAAAAAGAAGACCTCTGAAGGTGTATTGCATATACTCTCCTTTTAACTATACGAAATGGTTTAGGAAGAATAGTTAGGTAGAGCCCAGGGTACAAAATAATCATTACTAAACACTGGGCATTTTAAGGACTTTTTAAAGTATAGAATCTACCCAAGAGGGGGATCCTCTATCTGCCTGCTCATGGTGTGCTCACAGCGAGATGGGAGCAGTATTAGGCATGTGGGCCCATCAGCCTTCTTTGACTTTGATGCCGTTCTATTTTACAGTGAAGAGGAGCCCTGGTCTTATTCCTGAAAGAAAATCATCCAGGCTGGGCTTGGTGGCTCAGCCTGTCATCCCTCCCTTTGGGAGGCCAAGGTGAGTGGATTGCCTGAGTCTGTGGGTTCGAGACTAGCCTGGCCAACTTGGCAAGACCTTGCCTCCACAATAGATAAAAAATTAGCTGGGCATGGTAGTGCACGCCTGTGGTTCCAACTACTTGGAAGGCTGAGGTGGTAGGATCGCCTGGGTCCAGCAGGTCGATGCTAGGGTGGCCATGAGCATATCACTGCACTCTAGCCTGGATGAGGGAGTGAGACTCCAACACAAAAACAAACATTATTTTTCAGAGAAAAATAGAAAACATATATCTATGTATATACACATATGTAACTTCATCTTAATATCCTCTGAGAAAATTGTCTTCTCTTATTCTTTTGTAAAGATCTTCTTGGTTCAGTTTTTACATCAAATCAAGCTTATTAGCCAAGCATAGTATCTCATGCTTGTAATCCCAACACTTTGGAAGGCCAAAGCATGAAGATCACAAGACCAGTCTAGACAACACAGAGAGACTTCGCCTCTACAATAAACAGGCAAACAAACAAACAAATAAATAAAATAGCCAAGCACGGTGGCACACACCAGTAGTCCCACCTACTACTCAGGAGGCTGAGGCAGAAGGAATGCCTAAGCCCAGGAGGCTGAGTCTGTGGCAGAACGTGATTGTGACACTGCACTCCAGCCTGGGTGACACAGTGAGACACCAACTCAAAAAGTAAATAAATAAATAATAAAAATTAAAATTAAGCTTATCATACATTAAGAAACAACACATGAAGCAACATTTTCTCAATAATTCCCACACCTTTGAGGCTGGGTTATTATATTACATTTTAAATCAAAAGTCAAAATTACTTTTTAGAATTTTTTTTTTGATTAGTTGAACACATTCCCTTTTTTCCTTAGCTACTTTGAGTAATTATGTCATAAAAATGTAATTGCTGGAGTTTATGTTGCTTGTTTTTACAAAAGGAACTATTATTAATATATGTATATGTAATATATGTATATGTAATAATATAATATATGTATATGTATATGTAACTGCAATTCATCACATTTCAACTCTATGTCTGTTTCTGGAGAAAACCTTGAAAATATCGGTGGGGCTGTGTTGACTACTTGCAGTCAGAAAATGTTTAGAAACTGTATTTGTGGTGTGAAAAAAGATAGATGAAAAGAAAAACATTTGTTGCATCAGTCAAGTTTTTTTTCTTAAGTATGGCGAATAACTGATTTGAGTTATCATCACATAATAGAATCGTTTGCTGTTACTTTTCTTAGTCTTTTAACTGAAATTACAAGCTATCCATGGTTCAAAGACTAACCTTGTATCAATAAAAAAGGAACAAAGATAAAAATCTTTACTCTGAAAAGCATTCTAAAGGTGAACCCAGACTGGGTATGGTAGCTCATGCCTGTAATCCCAGCACTTTGGGAGGCTGAGGCAGGGGGATTGCTTGGCCCAGGAGTTCAAGACCAGCCTGGGTAACATAGAAAAAATACATGAAGCAACAACAACAAAAAAATGAGCCTGGCCTGGTGACGCATACCTGTAGTCTCAGCTACTCGGAAGGCCGAGTACAAACAAAACAAACAACACACAAAAAAACCTGGACTCATTAAATCAGTCTTCATTTAGTGCTGAATTTGAGTTTGGCATAACTGTTAAGGAAGGAAATGCTAGCAAGAACTTAAACCCATGGAAGTTTTTGGTTTTAAATATCTTCCAGTGGTTTGACCCTCATGCAGAAGATGGTTCGTCTGCAGGTGGGCACATTTTTACAAATAGATTGCTCAGTGTTGTAAACAAATACATTTAATCAGTCAAATCGTTTCTGCAAATTGATAGATTTTTACATACGGACTCCCAAGTGGCAGAAACACAAACACACACCTGTGATGTTTTCCAAGTAGGACATCTTAGAAGGATTTTTTTTCCTGCTACTAGTAACACTAAGGACTGTACATGTGTTTACTTCCACTCTGTGAGAGTTCCTAATAGTTCAGTTGAATTTTTTTGATTACTACTAAAATGAAAAAGAAAATTGGACAAGACACATTTTTTTTTGTTCTTGGAAAACACTGTTCGTTACGATTTAAATCTTAGCAGCAAAAATAAATTCAAATGCATTGAAGTCGTTTTGGGCCATACCAGGAAATAGCAAAGTTATCTGCTTAAAGGAGGGACTAAAAATTAAGGACAAATCCATAACGACCCCACCCCTACCCTGCCCTCTCTTCATGTTGTACTAGCCAAGAAAGCAAGTTAGAGTCCCCTTCTCAAAAGCCAGAGGACAAAACAGAAGGAAAACATACCCCCAAATACACACTAAGAAAATGCCTTAATTGAACAGTTCTCAAGTATCTGAAGCAATGTGTTTACCACTATTTTCCTACGTAGATTTTTCTTATCTCTTTCCTATTTAAAACATAGAAGCATTCAATCCAGAGTTTTTACTGTTGTAACGTAGGAACAATAATTTGAGGCTTCTAAGTAGGTAAGTGTTGCCATGGAGACAAAAAAATCTCTCTGAGATGTCCTCCTGCATGGAGCTTATCACTGAAAAAAAGAGGTGAAGATTTATATGCTGTTAAGCTAGCTGAACCTTTGGTCTGGTGGTAGTTTTGAAAAGGAATTTTTAAGTGTCCAGATATGTTATTGGTTGGTGTATACAATGGTGTAAGCTCTAGGGGGAACAACTTGCAAATAATCCTCAAAATTGCAATTGCATATACTTTTTTTTTTTTTTAGCCCGGCAGTGATTTTTAAAAATTTTTTTAAATTTAGTTCATTTTTATTTTAGAGCTGTGGGGTACATGTGAGGATTTGCTCCATAAGTAAATTGCGTGCAGGTGAGGTTTCAGCTTCTGTTGAGTTTCTCTCCCCCTCCCACATACTCTTTAACCAACAGATCTTCTTCTGGGAATTTATCCTATAGAAATTCAGAAACTGTGCTACATATACATATATTCTAGATTGTGTATTCATAAGTTATTTGCTGTAACCTTACTTGTAATAGCAAAAGCCTGGAAACAGCCTTCTTTTCTATTGATAAGGGACAGTTTAAATAAAGTGTGTAATACAATGCAGCCATATTGTCACATAAGACACACTGTGAAGCAAAAATAGCAAAGGCAAAAAATAAAAAGCAAAGTGAATAGTATGCTATTTGTGTTAAAGGGGGGATAGTATTCACATTAACATGGTCTTTGGATGGATTAATCATTCATCAGCAAGTTGGATGCCTCATGAAAAGTGGGTGGAACTGGGTAACCGATACACAGGGGTGGGGGGGAATCCTTTTAGTGTATACTTTTTACCTCTTGATACTTTTTGAATTTTGAATCATGTAAGTGTACTATCAAAAAAAAAAAAAAGAGAAAACAACCAAACCAATTAAAACAAAATATATACAGGTGAACAAAACTGTTCACTAATCCACAAAAATTTCATTGCTTCTAACCATGGTTGGTAATCTCTTACTGTCTTCCACTTTCATCTTGTGTGACAGATTTTCTTAAATGAAAAAGGCATCCTTTGAACACCAAAGTTGAGGACTGCCAATGCTAAGTGAAACTTGAACTATGCAAGACTCAAGCCCAATGAACCTAAGAATTTTCAAATTTGCACATGGCCCAAAGCTAACTGATGCGTTCACATCTGGCTCTAGATACCAAGCCACCAAAGGCTGTTTTTTGTTTTTAGTGGTTAATTTTACTCCTGCTTTGAAAAATGTATTAAAATAGCTCACTGAATGCATACTATGTGCCAAGTAATACACTCAGCTCTTTACCAATATTTTCTCATTTAATCTTCACAACTTCGTGAGACAGGTGCAATTATTATCTCATTATGGAGGAAGATATTGATGTAACACAGCTGGGAACAAGACATGGGACACTCAAGACTTACTGACTTAAAAATGTGTGGTTAATCACTATCATACTGCTGGTCTTTTCTTTTTTCATTATACCTAAATTCTTCAAGGAACTTTGGCTGCAAATCAGTATGCTACAATTGGATAAGTATGTGTGTGGGAGGCGATGTATAGGTATTATTTGGTGACTAGTTATCTCATTTGATCAGTAAAAAACGTTGTTTCAGAGCAAAGAGGCCAAATATATTGGCTGCATTCTTGCATTCCAGTGTGGTGTAATTTCGAAGCCATCTGGTCAAAATCACAAGTCATTAAATATAATTTGTGATAAAATAGGAACTTCAGCAAGAGTAAAATTAACCACTAAAAAAAAAAATTCCAGTCTTTGGTGGCTTGATATCTAGAGCCAGATGTGAAAACATCAGCTAGCTTTGGGCCATGTGCAAATTTGAAAATTCTTAGGTTCATTGGGTTTGAGTCTTGCATAGTTCAAGTTTCACTTAGCATTGGCAGCCCTCAACTTTGGTGTTCAAAGGATAAAGATATTTGAAAAGGATCTTGGCCTTCAAGTATTTGGTACCAAACAATGCTAATTAGTTAAATATAAACAAATCAGTAACATCTGGAGTGCTTGCAACTTCACATGCAACTTTAAAAAGAAAAAATAAAATGCCTGGAAGCGTATTTAGTGCTTGGCCAAATATAAAATTTGAAAAATAGACTTCTTTTAATAGGCTTATAGAATTTCATCCATCAAAAAATTTTTAGTCATTTAAAATGACTAAAATTTAAAAGGTCATTTTTTTTTTTTTGCCATATTACAAGAAAAATACTTAACACATACAAATAACACCATCTTACATTAAAGTGCTTTTTTAGCTTACATAGTGACAAAGCTTTGTTTTTACATTTCATAAAATTAATAATTGTGACCTTTTAAAGAGTATAACTTTAATATCTTTTTTGTTTGTTTTTGAGTCGGAGTCTCACTCCGTGGCCCAGGCTGGAGCACAGTAGCACGCTCACGACCACCCTGGTGTGGACCTGCTGGGCTCTGGCGATCCTTCTGCCGCAGCCTTCGGAGCAGCTGGAACTACAGGCGTGTACTACCATGCCCAGCTAATTTTTGATTTCTTATAGAGATGAGGTCTTGCCAAGTTGCCCGGGCTGGTCTCGAACCCATAGGCTCAGGTAATCCACTCGCCTTGGCCTCCCAAAGTGCTGGGAGTACAGGCTTGAGCCACCGAGACCAGCCTTAATGTCTTTTAACTTACAAAACTCCTACCTACTTCCAAAGGAGTTCAAAGTAGTTTATAATGAAATACCTACACTGTTTCGTTCAGAGTCCAGGCAGGTAGACATAAACCACTCAAGATTGTTCACCAGAGGGAGTTTTAATACAGAGAATTAAACAGTCACAAACAAAAGCTGAGAAGTCAAGCACAGGGCCTCGAGGCAACCCAGAGATGGGCACCACAGGAAGCGACGACCACCCTATGACAGAGTTACAAATAATTTGCCTTCTCCTCTTCTCCAGTACTTCCACTTCTGCCAGTGTCTTTCATTAGCTGAACCAGCTTGAAGTCAGAGGAAGAAGGTACCCGGGAAATATACTTCCTGTAGAAATAGCACAGAGAACAGAGAGGGCAGAGAATGGATGTGAGAGTCTAGCTCTAGCCCTTTTGCTACACAGGAATCCATTCTTGCCCTCATACCAATGCCACAGCAACCAGATGGTTCTGCCTAATGATGCGGATTTTTCAGGTCAGCCTGGGCTTCAAAAGTGTCAGCTCAATGGGTCAGCCAACCAAGCCCCAGAGAAGGTCGTGGAGGAGCTGGTAAGCCTAGCCCCACAAGTGTCAGCTCTAATGGGCTGACAAGCCAAGCCCTGAGAGTGTTGCTGGTTTGGTGGGCTGGCAAGCCTAGCCCCTGGGTGCCTCAGCTTCGGAGTTTCGCCGTCTTCCAGGCAGGTCTCTTGGTTCAGCCGGCTCTGTGGGCTGAAGCCAGCGTCTGGGGTGCACGGCTTTTCGGCTGCTACGATCTTCCTCAGCTCTTCAGGTCGCAGCTCTTCCCGGTGGAGACTCTTGTCTCACGCCCAGAAAGCATGAGGGACATGGACAGCCGGAAAGTAAGAAAGCAGGATTTATTGAGGACTGAAAAGTGACCAAGATGGGAGAGGGCTCCCAAAGAGGTTGCCCCTCTGGGGCTGAAAGCCTGGTGCTTATATAGCCCTAAGTCCAAGCCGATTGGCCAGCACTAGCTGTGAGCTGTAGCTGTTCTGATTGGTCAATATTAAGATAGAGACCCAATGGTGAGCCGATTGGTTGGTTTTTGATCCCAGCAGTGAGTACCTAAGCTCTAGCTTGAGAGGGTGTCAGGGAGCTTGTTTACCGATGCTGAGCCTGAGAGGCCTGCCAAGAGTTCACTACATTGTTACCAGAGGACTCCACTGTCTTTCTGCCTAACCTTTTTCTGGCTATCTCCTGTCTCACTGACACAGGGCAACTATCCATCACGCAAACAAAGATACTGTTGTCTTCTTCCCAGGGAAGGGAGACACAAAGTCCTAGAAGAATCAGCCATTGTATCTGCTTCAAAGTTCTCCGGGTGATATACTAATCCTGCAATCCTTCCTGGATGTGGTTCCTTGTGGTCTTGGTGACCTATGAACATTACCAATTCTCATTCAACATAGCAGAGAAGATGAAGGGAAAAAAAATGAAAAAAAAAAAATAGGATGCAAATATAATAAATTTTATGTATATATTAAATATGTATATATATTTTGTGTATGTATATATGTTATATATATGTATGTGTATCTTGTATGTGTCTGTGCATAGCTGTCATGATTCCTATTGCTGTAACTGATTACATGATCAAGAACGATATTTATTACTGTCTTCTACCACCTTCCGTGTTCTCTTTGTCCTTACCTAGCTCCTTGATGGGTCTTTACTAATTGGGTGACTATAACATTTATACTGAAGGATCTGAGTTCATAATCGTCCAGGGTTTATTGAGATGCTTTATATTGGACATAGAAGTAATGAGGTATCCCAGAAGATCCCTGAGGTTCTAGACATCGTCCTTGCTACCTGCACAGGGCACCAGCTACCCAGTTTTCCTGTGATAACCAGAACAATTTTCCTGGGCTTTATAGCAACTTTCTTCTCTGCCTGTTGGTAATAGTCTCAGCTTCCAATTTGATGGGCCCAATGTTGGATTCTCTGGTGACAACATTCCTCTTTGGGAACTAAGCCTTCTGACTAGCAGGGCCCAGGGGCAAGAATAAGAAGCAAAACCTGGGGAGAGTATATTGAGTAAAATAGGGAGAGAGGCCATTCCCATTTCTAGTACTTGGGCTGTCATGTGTAATATAACTATGGGAGAATTAGCACATCACACATGGAGAGCTAGTTCAGAGATGTACTGTACCCCCACACCTCAGAATGTTGTCTTCCAGTGGATGACATACCTGCTTCTTCCAGTAAGATATTCTTCCATCCTATTAGGCCAGCTGCTTCTGGCTGATGGTTTACTAGTAAGACTAGTGGATTCCATGAAGATGAACAATTGTTCCTCTCTCTTGTTTTGGCTGTAAAATGGTTTCTAGGAGTAATGTCGTATGGAATACCATGCTATTGGATCAGGTCACAGATGGTGGTGCTGGGAGATTCATTGCAGGCATGGAGGACAAATGCATATCCTAAATGGTGTCTAATTTGCTCCTTCTATGATGGAAGGGGCTCAGTATTGTCTACCCGCCACCAAGAAGCTGACTGGACTCCCCTGGGAAATGGTGCCTCATAGTAGCTCAGTGTTGGCCTCTGCTGTGGTAGGTTGAACACTACCTACCAGATCAACCTTTTAAAGGGAACCCCTGTTATATGACCTTTATCATAGACTTTATCCCCACTGCCATGGTCACTTTGTATGCGATCACGCATCTGGATGAATGAAAAAAGAGGCTGTGCCGAATGCCTTCTTGTGGTCCTGGTGACTTATGAACACTACCAATTCTCATTCAACATAGTAGGGAAGATGAAGGGAAAAATTATGAAAGAAAAAGAAATCTGGTGTAAATATAATACATTTTATGTATATATATTATATATGTGTGCATAGCTCATATATGTATATATATTATATGTGTGTGTGTATATCTGTGTATGTATGTGCGTAGCTGCCATGATCCTTATTGCTATAACTGATTATATGATCAAGGACGATATTTATTACTCTCTACTCTGCTTTATGAGTTACATGTGGGATTCTGCAGCTGCTGTGTAGGTCTACTCCAGCTATCCAGAGATAGAATATATACACAAAATGAGACTTCAGGCCACTGGGCCCACTGTGACATAGTCTCAGCCCCAAATCCCATCAACTACCTTATCTCCATAAGCCCCCCTTCCGCAAACATGGTGGACGACAGTGATTGTTCAAATTCCCAGGGATTAGCATCAACTCAGAGCAGTGTCTATTAATTCCTTTGAATTTGAATATTTGTATTTTCCCAGTACATAGTCATCCTGGTAAAGAACTATAGGTCTCTTTGAGGTAGGTTTGACTTATAGCATATGCATGTAGTGTTGCCCAGTCAAACCCACTTCCTGATCAAACCCACTCACCCTTTCAAAGGGCTTCAAGCTGTTGAATTCGTTTAGATTGGAGAAATGTGAGAGAGGCCATGGTTTTCTTTTGTGGTGATCAAGTAAGTTTTTTACTCCCCACAACTAGAATTTTTCTGGCTGTATAGATCAAATATATAGTCTACTGTCATCTATTTCATTCCTAAGACACTGTGTTCAATTAGCCATCACCACAGATCCCTCTGTGTCAAAACACTCTCATTGTCACTCTGTACCTGTTGTGGCTCAGTATGGTCATTGCATCCAGTTTGTCTCTAAGACAAACTAAGAGCTTTCACCTGGCCTATGACATGTCAGTATCCTGTTACTCCCCCTAAAGTCATGGAGCTCACCTCAATGGTAGCATCTCCCAGCATCCTAACCAGTCTACAGAGAACAGCCACTACCATTTTTTCAAAGATGCTGGTACAGCTTTTGCTAGTGCACTTTATCAGTGACATAGTGAGTAGTATTCTCTGATCTTTTACAGGGAACATAGTCAAAGAGAGAGTGAGTGAGTTTCACATAGTTAATCAACTCCAACGGTCCCATACCCCTAAGCTTATAAATTTCTTCCACATCATGAAGGCAAGTTCTAGCATGTCGACCTCATTGAAGGTAGGCTTCTACTGAAGACAATTTTAAGCCTGTCAGTCAACTCTACTATTAAGCCATTTCCCATTTATAGGCCCAGAATCTTATATATCTAATAAGTGCATCACCATACAGAAAATTCAGCTTGATTCAGTGTTATATTACACTCTCTTTGGTCTAACCAACACTTAGAAACTATCTTCAAACATGTTACCTAGGCTCATTCCAATGAAAATTGGCAAGATTTCACAACTATTTTGGTATGTTGGCTATCTCTTCCTGAATCAGACTTTACAATGTTCCCCCAGGGGATAATGTTATCTGATTCTAGCTGTGGGCCTGCAAGCAATGAGAGGTGAAAGATAGGTGATTGGTGACCAAGCTATGTGAGATGACTCTTACTCTGTCTAGTAATCATGGGATACCCCGTCATTGGAAGAGGCTGGAGAGTGGGGTCCCAAGTTCTGTTTAGCTCTTATTGTACCCCTGAACTGCAGCTATAGATGCTGGTCTTGTTTGGTATTCCAGACTGCCTCTCTGGCTGTTCTCACAAATGGCCTCTTCTTTCTGTTTTGAGTACACATAATCTATGCTCTGGGGTACAGAGCACTCTGGGGTTCACTCTTGGTCATTCCTAATCACCTGTAGTGTAACCTCCAAAGTTAGTGACACCCCTCACTGGCCCTAGGGTTGAAACAATGCTGATAGAGTGGGGTTTGCAGTACAGAGGGCTATCTTGGGGATGACCAGTTGCAGAGAGGCACTAAGAGGTAAGGGTTTACTTGCACAAGATGGATTCCTTGCAGGATGGCCTTCAGATGAAGAGTTGGCTGTCAGCAAAGTTTTATGGAAAATGATGATTGCTTATTGGCACTGGCCAATGACAAGTATCAGAAGGGCTCCCCCATCCTGATCATACCGGGAATAGGTTGGGTTCCCCCAACTGTGAGTGCTAAAGTGCTGAGTCAGGCAACTGGCTCACCACACAGCATAGCTTCAATACTTGAACTCCAGTCTCCACTCATTTCATGCCAGGAGATGAGGATGATGCTGAACCAGCAGAAGAGAGCTAGAGCCAAGTTTTTGCCCTGTCATATTGTCATCGTATCCCAGGCTCTGATCAGGCCTGGCGTGGGATGGGAGACTATTGCTTCCTTAATAATGTAGCTTCAGGCCGGGCACAGTGGCTCAAGCCTATAATCCCAGCATTTTGGGAGGCCGAGACAAGAGGATTGCCTGAGCCCAGGGATTCGAGACCAGACCTCGTCTCTACAATATATCAAAAACTTAGCCAGGTGTGGTAGCATGCACCTATAGTTCCGGCTACTTGGAAGGCTGAGGCAGGATTGCCTGAGCCCAGCAGAGACAGACTCTGACTCAAAATAATAATAATAATAATAATAATAATAATAATAATAATATAGCTTAAAAGTCTCATAGCCCAAGAGTTAGGGTCCTTCCAGCCTCCAGCACAGGTTGACTCAGCCAGAAGACTCAGCACTGCCCAGAATGTATGGGCAATGGCAGAATCTGTACCCCACCACTTCTCTTTCCACGAATCTTCCCCTCTGAATGCAACTATGTGTATGCTGTGTGGTTATTTTTCATTTGCTCAACACTCATCTCAAGGTTTCTGTTCTGATTTATGCATTGTTTGGTCATTTATTTCTCACATATTATTCTCCAACTAAATAAAGGGATAATAAAGTTTCTGAATCCCTGCATATAACTTTCTCAGTTGGCCAATTGTCATTTTTTTTTAACCCTTGTAAAATGAGCATGTTGGTCTTTTCCTTACAATAATGTGTAGGTGTTACTCTACTGATTTCTAACTTCTGATATTGTAGATTTGAAGTCAGATGGCAGTTTGCCTTTCTAAGTAAAATTTTTTTCTTACTCTAAGATTTTTTTTTTTTTTTTGATTAGAGTCTCACTCAGTCGCCCAGACTGGAGTGCAGTGGCTGCTCCCGGCCACCGCAGCTTCGATCTGCTGGGCTCCAGCGTTCCTTCCACCTCAGCCTTCCAAGTAGCTGCAACTACAGGTGCGTGCTACCACGCCCGGCTAATTTTTTTTTTTTTTTTTTTTTAATAGAGAGGAGTTCTCGCCAAGTTGCCCAGGCGGGTCTCGACCCACGGGGTCAGGCAATTCATTCACCTCGGCCTCCCAAAGCACGGGATTATAGGCTGAGCCACCGAGCCTGGTTTACTCTAAGATTTTATGATGTTCCCATCTTCCCTGGAGTTTTACATTTACAAGAGTATGCTTAGGAATGTGTCTTTTCTTATTAAAACTATCTGGAATTCAGTCTACAGATGCATGTCTTTCTTTGGCTCTAAGACATTTTCTTCTGCTGCATTTAGTTATTTTCTTTTTTCCATTCTTTCTTGTTATTCCCTGTGGAATGTCTATTGCTCATATGTTGGGTCTTCTGGATCAATCCTTCTAGTCCTTTATCATTTCCCTAATGGTTCCCGTCTCCTTGTATTTTTGTTCTGTGATTTGAGATCTCTTTCACTTGATCTTCAGGCCAGCGACTAGAGTCTTACTATTAGACATCTTTTTGAATTAAGATGCTACATTTCTAGCGCATTTGAGCTGTTCATGAAACTTCTTTAGGGTTTTCGTTATACTTTTAACTCTCTTTCAGCAGCTCTTTTAATAAGGAATTGTTCTGAGTATTCACCCCCTCCCTGGCTACTAGACCTACTATATTGACCTTCTTCCCAGGGGTCTACTGGTCTTTGAGAGCTGTGTTTTCCACAGGAACTATGGATATCAGATGTCAGCACTGGTGTTCTCTAGGGCAGGTTCATAGGCTTTCATCTGGTTCAGAAAGAAGTTCCTGCAGCAGCTCTCTCCTGCAGGGAATTATGCCCATGATTGGTCCCAATGCTTCACTGCTCCCTGCATCCTTGCCCTTGTCACTTTGCACTACTCTCCCATTCTGGATGGGGCTTTCTCAGGATTTTATTCTGGTCCCAGCCATGCAACTTGATATGACCAATGAGAAAAATGTTGGCACATTTTCACTCACTGGTTCCCCTCAGCTCCATGATGGAAACATCTCCAGGCTAACATGAGGAAGGATGAGACATTTGGACACGCAGTGCGTCATCCAGCTGTCCCTCCAAATGACTTTCTATCTCATTTCAAAGTGTTCATAAAGTCTACAAACCTAGGCTAATATACACAATGCTATCCATCTGTAAGAAATAAAATATCTATGTTTCTAGGCTTCATGGACACTCTTGCAGAACAAAAGTCACAGTCCTAAAGATGATGACAAGGATGCCCTGCATGAATTTCTACTCCCTCCACCTCTCTGACCTCCCATCCTTCCTCTTGCTCACTCTGCTCTAGGCACACCAGCCTCCTTGCTGCTCTTGCTTCAGGGCCTTTGCATGTGCCTGGGATGCCTTACCCAGATATCCACTCGCAAGCCTTACTCCCTTAATTCCTTCATGTCTCCCCAAAGATCACTTTTCCTCAACCCCATCCTTGCTTCCCTCCAACACTCCCTATTCTTTTTTTCTGTTTTATCTTTCTCCACAGCACTTATCTTAATCTAACATACTCTTTATTTTACTTATTTATTTTGTTATTATCTCCCTTCCTTGCTAGGTTGTAAATTTGATGAGGGCAGGGATTTTTGTAGGTTTTGGTCACTGCTTCATCTTTAATACGTAGACCAAACTTGAATAAAGCAATCAGTATTTGAAAGCATTATCTTGGCATAGAGACAAATGCTTATATTATTTATTGTGATAGAACAAGGATTCTGTTCACTTAAAAGTTGTGTAGCTGGGCACAGTGGCTCATGCCTGTAATCCCAGCACTTTGGGAGGCAGAGGCAAGAGGATTGCCTGAGTCCAGGGGTTTGAGACCAGCCTGGGCAACTTGGTGAGACCTCATTTCTACAATAAATCAAAAAATTAGCCCGGCAAGATGGCGCATTCCTGTAATTCCAGCTACTTGGAAGACTGAGGTGGAAGAATCACCTGAGCCCAAAAGATTAAGGCTGCAGTAGCTGTGATCGTGCCACTGCACTCCAGCCTGGGTGACAGAGTGAGACTCCAACTCAAAAAAAAAAAAGAAAAGAAAAGTTGTATCATGTCACTTAAGTTCAGATGAAGTCTAAGGTTACCTGGAGAGAGATGATGGTTTTAGATAAAACATATTTAATCTATTAAGGACCTGTTACATTTCCCCTATAGTGGATTCCTTTTTTTTTTGAGTTGGAGTCTCACTCTGTTGCCCAGATGGGAGTGCAGTGGCACGCTCATGGTCACCCCAGCGTCGATCTGCTGGACTCCAGCGAGCCTTCCGCCTCAGCCTTCCAAGTAGCCAGAACTACAGGCTTGCGCTATCACACCCAGCTAACTTTTGATTTATTGTAGAGACAAGGTCTGGCCAACTTGCCTGGGCTGGTCTTGAACCCGCAGACAATCCACTCGCCTTGGCCTCTCAAAGTACTGGGATTACAGGCTGAGCCACTGAGCCTGGCCAATAGTGAATTCTTACAGTGACAGATATGATAAGAATTTTTAATACATTCAAATGCCCAAATAATTTTTTTCCCTGTAAGGTAAAAAGCTAATTATATCTTAACATAAGTCTTCAAAATTCTTAAACATTCTTAACAGATTTATTAAGTTCAAATGGAATGTAGTTTTGGTTATTAGTATAATGTGATCATGACTTGTTCTGATGCTTTATTTAAATAAAATAACCTCATGATGTATTTCAAATAGCAAATTAATTCAACTCTTTCCTCAAGTCACTAATTTTTAAATATATATACACATTTTTCCCAATTAACTGTGAGAACTACTTGGAGAATGTTTATAAAATACACCAACAGAAATTTCCTTTTCTCCATTTAATGCTGCATGTCATTAAGTATTTTTTTATAAAAATATTTTAATTGCAACACATAAATCTACATGAGTTCTCTATAATTTATTTTTGTAATCTCCTATAGGAGATTATAATAATAGGCTGTGTGTAGACCAATTCCTCTTTTTCTCTGCTATAATTAAGACATTGATGATTATCCTCATACATCATTGTTTAAATGTATCTAATGAATCAAAGGAAACAATTTAAACTTTTCTTGCTACACGTTGCTACATTATTTTCCAGAAATGTTGCATCACTTTCCACTTCTATCAGCAGTGCTTTAGTGCATCTCATCCCTCTCTCTTTTTCTTCTTTTTTTTTATTTTAAAGATGTGAGGTACAATTCAGGATTAGGTATACAAGTAAAGTTTGGGCCTCCCTTTGGTCCCCACTTTGCCTGGTTTGAGATCAGGTGCCCTTACTGATGTTATGTGCCTCCACTGGCAGTTTCCTGCTACTGCCAATCTCTTTCTTATAGCATTATGGTAAATGTTCAGGGTCCGCTTATGAGTGAGAACATGTGGTACTCTGTTTCTGTGATAGATCACTGAGTATAACAGACACTAAATCCATCCAAGTTGCTGCAAAATGCATATGTTTATCCTTCTTTAAGGCTGTGTAGCATTCTATTGTATAGATATACCACATTTTTAAAATCCAGTCCAGTTTCGATGGGCAGCATGGTTGGTTCCATGTTTTTGCTGTTGTGAATAGTGCTGCAATCTCATCTCTCTCATACTGGCATTGAATTTTTATTATCGTGGTAAAATATACCAGAAATACACGGTACCATAGAGTTTATCATTTTAACCATTTTTAAGTATTCAGTTCTGTGGCATTAAGTACATTCACACTGTTGTGCAACCATCACCCCTGTCCATCTCCAGAATGTTTTCGTCTTCCCAAACTGAAACTTTAGACTCATTTCACACTAACTCCCTCAACCTTCTCCCCTCCATCCTCCGGCAACCATCCTTCTACTTTCTGTCTCTATACATTTAACTACTGTAGGTACCTCATATAAGTGGAATCATATAAAACTTTCCCTTTGTAACTAATTCATTGAGTTTCACAGAAAGTCTTCATGGTTCATCCTTGTTGTGACATGTGTCAGACTTTCTTTTCTTTTTTAAGGCTGAGTAATATTTCATTGTATGTATTTATCATGCTTTGTGTATCTGTTCATCTGTCAAGGGACACTTGGGTGGCTCACACCTTTTGGTTATCCAGCAAAGAGTTGTTTTATGTTTGTTGTTTTATGTTTGTTGGTTGTGCAGTTGAGTATTTATTTTTAATTATTGTTATTATCATTTTTGTTATTATTTGAGTTGGAGTATCACTCTGTCGCCCAGACTGGAGTGCAGTGGCACGGCTCCCGGCCACCGCAGCCTCGACCTGCTGGGCTCTGGCAATCCTTCCGCCTCAGCCTTCCGAGTAGCCGGAACTACAGGCACATGTTACCACGCCTGGCTAATTTTATTTATTTATTTGTTTATTGTAGAGACGAGGTCTTGCCAAGTTGCCCTGGCGGGTCTCGAATCCGCAGGCTCAGGCAATCCACTTGCCTCGGCCTCCCAATGTGCTGGGATGACAGGCTGAGCCACTGAGCCCAGCCTTGTTATTATTTTTGAGTTGGCATCTCTCTCTGTCACTCAGACTGGAGGATAGCAGTAGGAACATGATGATCTCAGCTCATGGCAGCCCAGACCTCCTGGGCTCAGGTGATCCTTCCACTTCAGCCTGCTGAGTAACTGAGATTACAGGGGAGGTACCACCATACTCGGCTAATTTTTTAAAATTTATTTTTTGTAGAGACGAGGTTTTCTTATTTTGCCTAAGCTGATTTCAAACTCCTGAGCTCAAGCAATCTGTTCACTTCAATGTTCCAAAGTGCTGGGATTACAGGTGGGAGCCATGGCACCTGGCTTCATTTTTAGAATTGTGGGGTACAGGTGAGGATTTGCTACGTAAGTAAATTGGGCTTCTAGCAAGCCCTCCCCCACCAGAGTGTACCTGATACTCAACATGTGGTCATGCCCCTATATCCTTCTTCCCTCCCTCTCACCTCTAGTAGCATGGGGGGGTGCCTGTTAGTCCCACCTCTGTGGTCCTGTGACCAGTGATTACGGCTGGCTTATGTGTGAGAACACAGCACTGAATTTTCAAAAGAACTTTCCCACTGTAGTTTTAATTGTATTTCTTTGATTTATTATAATGCCGGACACATACACATACAGACGAACACCATTTCCCCACTCCTGAGTCGTTATTTTTTACTTTAATTTTGCTTATGCCAGATTTGTCCACAAAAATGCCATTGACTTTAATAGGCATTGTATGGAATCAATACAGAATGTATTAAGCCAAGAGCATATTGTTTATGCTTATATCCAGAGTAAAAATATTAATATTTTGTCATGTCTTTTTTTGTTTTTGCAATTTGCTACAATTGCCTTTAGGTGGCATTAGATCCTTGGACATGGGTTACAGAGAATTTTGGATATTGGATGTGTGTGTGCGTGTGTGTGTGTGTGTGTGTGTGTGTGTGTGTGTGTGTGATAGCTTAATGGATTTAAAATCTGATCCAAACGATATTTGAGGTCTAGAATGAAGGCTAGATGAATACAGAAGCTGAACAGTCTGAGACTTCTTTCCATAGGCAGCTGTATGCTGACTAAGTTTGCCTCCATTTTTCCACTGTAAATATTCTCTAGGTCTTTGCCTTGAATTAGATAGTTTTAGAAGACAAATCTTATAAATGTCTTGAAGTTCAGTGTGAAGTTCTAACCAAAATGGAGACTATCCTTTGTCCCACACATGGTAAAAATTCGGATTGAAAGGGGATTCTTTCATGTATGTAAAGAGTTTCTTACACTCATTATTTTTTTCTGAATCAACACTTCAGACATTAGACTTTATGGTGCTTGGCACAATGGAAGTTTAAACCAAATACCCAGCAATGAAGGATGTGGAGAAATTGCCATCTCCATGATTCTGATGTTTGGATTTTGATATGAAACACTGATAGTTGTGTTCTCATTTTTTGCTACTGCATTTAGAGTTCCTATTGTTGGAAGACACTTTATTTAAAAAAAAAAATTCTCAAGTTGCTTTGGCCCCTTTGAAGGAGGCTTTCCTCTCAGGAAAAGAGTCTGACTATAGCATATAGTTTGACAGGGGCTTGGGAGGTCAAGGAATTTGCCCAGGTCCTCAAGTTGGTGACCTCGAGGCTAGCCTCCTCTACACTGTGTTGGAATGAGCTGACTTCAAGAACTTTGTTCTGTCTAGCCACTAGATCACATTGTCTTCCAAATGAAACTAGAGAACTGTTGAAAACAGAAAGGAAACTCAACTCATTTGATTGTTTTTGTAAAGACTGTTTTAAGGGCAAGAACAGGGGAACAATAAAAATAACCTTTTTGGCAGGCAAATGATGAGCCAACTCTACTGGCTCAGCATGTAATCCCAGCACTTCGGGAGGCTGGGGTGAGTGGATTGCCTGAGCCCATGGGTTCGAAACCAGCCTGGGCAACTTGGCAAGACCTCATCTATAAAATAAATAAAACAATTAGCCGGGCATGGTAATGCGTGTTTGTAGTTCTGGCTACTTGGAAGGCTGAGGCGGAAGGATCGCCAGAGCCCAACAGGTCAACACTAGGGTGGCTGTGAGTGTGCCACTACACTCCAGCCTGGGCGACAGAGTGAGACTCCAACTCAAAAAAAAAAAAAAGAAGGTAGTTTTTCCTTAGTTGCTGCTGAAAATATTCTGCCTGTTTGTAAGGATCAGTGACATGTATTGTATATGTGATAGTGATTGTGATAGTTTTTCTAAAAAGTGTGTTCATTATATCTAGGGAGGATAGTTAACAAATTTTAAAAACCTGCTATGTCCCAGGTGCCTTACATTTTTTTAAATCTCAAATAATATTCACAATAAGCGACAATAACTTCACAATAAGCATGACTATCTTCATTTTACTGGAACAGAACTGGAAGTTCCAAAGAAAAAAAGGAAAGTAAATCCTGTCCAAGTTCCCACAACTAGTAAATGAGAGACCCAAATCATGGTTCATTTCCTTGAACATGTGGTGGAATTAGGGAGTATTTATTTAAGTACATAGCATATTTGGTTGCCTATTCCAAATTGACGTTGTTTGAATCTTCATAAAATTTTATACCTTCCTCTCCTTAATGGTTTCAGATTGCAATCAATGAATTTCAGATGGAGCTCACAATTCTTCTTTTTTATAGTTATATCTTATTCATACTCTACAGCATTTTATCATTTTTTTCACTGAATTTGTAATTAGTCTATGTAGGGGTTCAAGGGATTTGCTTCTGATCAAGGGAAAGGATGACCATGAGAGGCATGGTCAAGTTTTTTGGGTGGCACTTGGCCAGGAGGGTTGCAAGCCAAGGGAAGTCCTTCACAGTCTGAGACCATCCAGAGGCTCACCAAGGGGGGAGAAGGGCAAGGGAACTCCCAGGGGAGAGAGGGAGTTTAGTAAGAAACTCTGGGTCAGAGGGCTCTGATGGCAGCATTGACTTAGAACTGTAAGGTCCATATCTTATGAATAGGCAACAGCTGTTGGGTGAGGTTTTCTGGGGTATGCAAAGCAGGCGGGCTCTAAGTAGCTAATTATTTGTCAGGCTATTTTTATAACTGGATGTATAAAAATGTAAGTTTGGTGCCAGTGGGCTTTTGAGCTAATGGGTCTCAGCCTGTAGGGGAGAAACAAACAACTTGGGGTCAATATACAGAGGCCATCTTTGGCTTATTTATATAATAGCCTATCTCAAGGCATTAAAAGTACTTAATTGTTCTGGGAACAGAGACTAGCATTTGATTATAGAATGTATCTAATTCAACTAAACTAATAGCTTATGAGTTCAGTGACATTACCCTCTGTGGTTTTATTTACCTATAGTTGTAAACAGAACACGCATTATTTATGGTAAAGGGAATTAAGTACTCCTACCTTCAAATATAATTTTATTCCAAAGAATTGAATAAAGTATTCAAATGTTTCTGCCTCTGGCTGGAGCCACCTAAGGATTTCTGTTTAATTGCTTTTTATCCATATATATTTGAAGTATATAAACATTGATGAAGAAAGTCCAGTGGAGGCCTCAACTTCTCCATCTTGTAATATATGTATTTGTCTTTAGCCTGTGAAGGCAATTCTTATTTTGGTGTGAGCAGATACTAATTCCATGGAAACTCAGAATAATTACAACTGTGGGTGAACAGACTGCAAGCCCTCTGCTACCCTTCCTTCTGGCTTCAACATTGCTGGCAGCTCCAAGTAGCCTCCCATGCTTAGTCTTGTCCAGTCACCAGTCTCTGTGCTTCCAAGAGGGCGGATGTCACATTTCCCTAAGGGCAAGGGTGAGTTTGGTTCGATTTTTCTCTTTCGGTTTCATTTGCTTGCTTGCCCCTCTGCCTTCTGCCGTTGATAAATCTTGCCAGATTCTAGTGCTATGCTCTGGGCTTCCCAGCCTGCAGAATCATGAGCCAGATACATCTAAGGACTAAGGGGACAAAGGGAGGAATTGGCTACTGGAAACTGGCAAGGGTCAACACTGAAGAGAGGTTTCCAGACATAAGTGTGGCCCTTAAGTGGAGGCTCACAAGTGCTGCCATAGTGTAGCCCTGCAGGGAGAGAGCCAGGACTCTACTCCCACCCAATAATTTCTGAAACCAACTGGAAGCAGAAGGTAAGGAGGCCATGATGTATTCTGCACATCTCAGTCACCAAAGGTCCAAAGAAGAGCTGAAAAAGATAGGTAGTGAGTCTGGGAGAGCATGTGGAGAGTATCCATGCATAGACTCTCAACAAAATCTTATTCTCCTTGTTTAACAACCCTTCAAACTATCCAGTTCTCAGCTAGAAAGTCACAGAGATGGTTTCAACCTAGAAACTGGTGGTTCTCAATTTCTTTGGGGTCACAAATTCCAAAATGTGCATTTTAAGCACCCACACAAATTTACATACAATATTTTGCCTCCTCAGAGACAGAGAACCTTCTATTAAACAATGAACTGAATTTTTTCACTTACATTCTTATAAAAAGAAATAGCGACCAATATTTGATAATTGTGAAAATAAACCAAATTTCATAAATAAAATTTTAAAAGTAAATTCAGTAGGAAAATTCTGCTTCAAAGAACATTTTGAAAGTACTTAAAAAAAAAAAAACTTCAAGAACTTTAACTTTTGGAGTGGACACTGACATGATAACACTTCTCAACTTTGATATTCCCCAGATGCCAACTCTAATACTGAGGACAGAAAATTATGAAATCAATCCCTGACTTCCAAGGGTAGGTAGTTGCAGACAGAATCAAAGTCCTCATTACTTGCTTTTCCAAGTGAGGGTTGGCTTGTATAAAAACAAAAACAAACAAAATAAACCCCAGAATTCTCAAATACCTTCTGAGTTGGATTCCATTTGTACCATTTCTTTGTCCTCAGGTAATTGAGGACATCTTTACCATTGGCACTGTCTATATGGTTTTTTGAGCAGAAGTCACCTGAGAAGAGTTTTGCAGTGTCTCCCAGTTCAACAGCTTCTTCCTGCAGAAGAATGGCAACCCCAGACTCCAACTGCCAGAAAAATTTGTCCCAGCTCTGGAGAATTTTAATAGCTTCTTACCTCCACTCTTCACTTCCGGAGGCATAGTAGCTTCATCCAAAGAGAAGGTAATTTTCCAGTGACTCCCATAGTGATGAATGTGAAACATTGAGTTGGGAGTGTGGGTTCCAAATTTAGACTGCCTAGGTTAAAAGATTTTCTCCAGCCAGGCACAGTGGCTCAAGCCTATGATCCCAGCACTTTGGGAGACCGAGGTGAGAGGATTGCCTGAGCCCACTGGTTCAAGACCTGCCTGGGCAACAGAGTGAGACCTCGTCTCTACAATTAAAAAAAAAAAAATAGCCAGGTATCTTAGCATGCACCTGTAGTTCTGGCTACTTGGAAGGCTGAGGTGGCAGGATTGCCTGATCCCAGCAGGTCGAGGCTGTGGTGACCAGGAGTGTGCCACTGCACTCCAGTCTGGGCAACAGAGTGAGATTCCAACTCAAAAGAAAAAAAAAAAAAAGCTTTGCTCCACCCCACTACCAACCATGGAAACCTGGGTAAGTGACTTGCCTTTATACACCTTGATTCCTTTATCAATAGATAATATAGTACCTATTTGATCATATTACTGTAGGAATTGGTTTAATTCAGATAAAGCTTTCAAATGGGGCAGGTGCATTTTTAAAATTGTTGTAATGGCCACATATATCTGGAAGGCTGTGCAAACCTCTTCCCTTTCATTCGTTCTTATGTTCATTCATTCAGGTATTTCTGAGTATTTACTGAATACCCACTATGTGCTAGGCACTGTATTCTGCACCAGAGATACAATAATCAGCTAAAATGGAATTAGTTCCTGACCTCACTGAGCCTTCAATCTAACAGGGAAGATAGATGTTAATCAAATAATCACAAACACATGTAAAATTACTAGGAGAAAAGATACATTGTTCTACAAGAACCAATAATGGAGAATTAACTAATAAAGAAGCATTGTTGAATCTGAGATCTTGAGACTAAGTAGAAGTTATCAAAGAGTTATTTATCTCAGGTTCAACTACGTGCTGCCAGACTTAACTTCCTGACAGCTGATGAATTTTTACATAGCAGAGGACAACTTCATCATCTGTTTTCATAATAAAACTTCTTAAAAGGACAGAAATGCAAGGCCCTGACATGGAATAGGTTGATGACTTGTGGTAGTAAGCAAGAGTTTATTTGTGATGTATCTTTGACACCAATGCCAGACACCCTAGAATGGAACGAATCTCACTGACGTGTGGAGCTTCTCTTTACCAAAGCAGAAAACCTCAATTGCTGCCAAGCTGGTTCTCCAACCATGCTCAGTGCCAATATTTCTTTGAGTTGAATTTTTGTTTGGCAAACACAGTTTTTACAACTTCAACACCACAAGAGGCCTTTGAACTTTCCAAAAGGGAACCCAAAATAGGAATCCTCCTTTAATGCTATCTTTGTGCAGATAACATGGGAACCGGGTCTTGGCTTTGCTAAGGGAAGTCGATGCTTTCATAATGAGGGACAACGGGCAATTCCCTCATGATCCGCTTCTAAATATTGGAACAGATTTTAGTGATTCTGGAATGGATGAGAACATTTTATGGAAATGTTTTAGTTATTAAATTTTTCCTCAAAGTACAAGTCAGCTTAACCATTTCCAGGGCAAAATGCTTTACCAAGGTCTTTTATTTAGTCATGCACCAGACAGTCTTGTGGGATGACTCAAGACAATACATCTTTGTGTTGGAACAAATTCAATTTTGATAAAGTTTTTAATGCTTTCCAATCAAGCCTTAACTCAGGCAAAAGAGGCAGACCATGCAGTGTATCTCCAGGATGTAAGGGAACACTTCAGCTTTGTTTGCTTCCTATTTATATAGGTAACATGTCCAAAAATACAAGTAAAATCCAAGGAGAGAGAGAGAGAGAAAGGAAAGGAGGGAGAGAGAGAGAGAGAGAGAGAGAGAGAGAGATTAAAGAGATTGAGATTCTTTTTTGTGTATGATAGTTCCTAGCCTAAGCTGGTATTAAGGTAAAGTAGACAGATGTTCATAATCATAATAATGTTACCTTTTCAATTTATATCAAAGAATGACCTGGTAGATATTATAGCAGCCCAATGATGACAATTAGTGATTACTAAGTCACACACTGTTTTGCATGTTGTATTTTTCTTGTTTAGTATGAAGCAATGCCCTAATCAAAATACGTTATATAAAAAATGCTTCCCCCTCTACTATAATTTTAATACTGGAGAAGACATAAAAGAAAAATATATTTCCCCCCAGATTTGTGGATCCTCTGGAAACCATCCATGGGTCCTCTGGCTCATAAACCCCAGGCATCATCCTCACCTCTCAATGTCTTTACTCTAACGATATTAATCTCTCGCTCTCTCTCTGCAATTTCACTTTTACTTTATTACTAAGTACAATTGTCTAAAGTGAGACAGAAAATCATTAAAATAACGTGGAGTAGTGGTTTATAAACTGTGCTACAAGGCGACACTGATGGCCCTCTAAAGAAACTCATTTCCCCAACGTTTGCCATTTCTTCCCTTCTCCTCAGACTTCCCCCCTCCATGTTTCTCTGAAAGTATGATGAATCTCTCAATAATTTTTGTGGATCAAGACTGGCCATTCACACATCTGAGAGAATATTTCCTTCTCTTAGTAGAGAGTCTTGACCTATGTGGCATCTGTGAACTCTTGGGATTGACACGTGTCCTTTAAAAAGGGGTCTATAACCCAAGCCTCCATTTTGGGGGGAGGGCTTTCATTTATTTATTTATTTTAAAGATGTGGGGGTACAATTCAGAATTAAGAATACAAATGGTCATCGTACAGGTAACAATTCGGCTTCCCTTTGGTCCCCACTTGCTAGGTTTGAGATCAGGTACCCTTACTGCTGTTGTGTTCCATTCCCCTTCCATCCCGACAGTATCTTGCTACGGCCAATCCCTTTCTTATACGTAAATTTCCACGCTTCCATTTTTAAATTTTTATTTTATTTTAAAGATGTGGGGTACAATTCAGGGTTAGGTGTACAAAGGTTCATTATGCAGGTACCCTTGTTGATAAGGAGTGCCCCTCCCAAGCCTCCATTTTTATTTTCCAATCTTGAGTTTCACATACTACAGTTCTTTTCTTGCTATGACTCTTTCTCCTGCCCTCGTTCTGATTTTTCCTGAAGATCAGCTACTTCAGCCGGTCCATGCGTGATCAATTTATCTTGTAATTTTTTTCTTTCCTCATTCGAATTCTTCATCCTCTTTAAGTTTTGGAATACGTTAACTCCCTCGTTTGCCACTAAGCCTGGTCTTATTTGGAGAGCCCTGTGCTTCGTCCTTCCAGCAGGGGGCACCATGGTTCCTTCTCGGAAAATCACATCGTTCAAATTACCTAATGTCACATTAGAGAATCGACCTTCCTGGTCTTGATGTAGTTTCGGGTTTGCGTGGAACCTTATGCATTCTTAAGGCTCAACATTCACATTATAGTCAAGTCCACCCTTACCTAATATTGAATAACATTTTCAGCACTTTTTGAAGTAGTTTTATTTTTTAAATTGTTTGTTTATTTTTGCTGTAATTCCAGGATGGGCAGGAAAGACAACCCTTAAATTACGCCTCACATATTGTAGATGAAAGGTCTTATTCTTGGCCAGGTGCAGTGGCTCAAGCCTGTAATCCCAGCACTTTGGGAGGCCGAGGCGAGAGGATTGCCTGAGCTCAGGGGTTCGAGACCAGCCCGGGGAACTTGGTGAGACCGCGTTTCTACAATACATCAAAAAATTTAGCCGGGCATGGTAGTGCGCACCTGTAGTTCCAGCTACCTGGAAGGCTGAGACCGGAGGATAGCCTAAGCTTATCAGGTCGAAGCTGGGGTGACCATGAGCATGCCTCTGAGCTCCAGCCTGGGAGACAGAGTAAGACTCTGATTTAAAAAAAAGTTCTTATCTTTAGCTACAAATTACAAAAGGGTAAATTACTGCAATTTTCTCTTTTTTCTCTTCAATCTATGCTTTCTCCTAATAAATCTGAGATTTATATATGTATGTATTTGAGGCAATTAGAATCTAAATAATAATGTTATATAAATAGGATTGAATTAGAATACCTCTTAATTGTCTTTTTAAAAGATCAAGCACTTTATTTAAAATTATTTTCTATATCTATACCATTTTTAACTCATTGCATTTATTATTGTTTTAAAAAATCATTTAAAAAAAGAATCAGAAAAAGTTAGCTCCATGATAGCTAGTTATGAAAATACAATAAAGTGTTAATTGAAGTGATTATTAGAGTTAAGCCTAGAGCAACCTGGTTTACACGAGCATACCACACCAACAATTGTACCTTTTTCATTCCTGCATCATTAAATTAGATCATTCCCACAAGCATCAAATATGCTATCACTTTTCTCATCTTAAACACAGACAACCTCTCTTGAGCCAACTTCCCCAGCTGCTGTCCCAGTTCTCCTCTCTCCTCTAAAACCAAACTCCTTGAAAGTGTTGCTTATATTTCGTCTTCCTCTCCATTCATTCTCTTATGCCAGTTCATATCAGGACCCCTCACCGCCCCCATACTTTCTCTTCTCCATGTTGCTAAAGCCAAAGGTCCATTCTCAGTTCTCCTCTTACTTGGCCTATGAACAGCCTTTGACAGTTAAAATATTTTCTTCACTCGCTTCCAGGACAACTGGCTCTACCGCTACCTGGTTGATCCCTCCTCATTGCCTGGATCCCTGTTTTCTCTTCCTGACATTAGGATGTTAAAGTTCCATAGGCTCTGGCATGGTCCTCTTCCCTCTGTAGCTCCACTCTCTTCCTGGATGATCTCATCCAACTCCATGGCTTTAAATATCATCTGTTCTCTAAGAAATTGTGCTCAACTGCTGATAACAGAGATCTAATTTCAACAGCTTTGACAAAAAAGAGTTTATTCTTTTACATATTAGGAGTCAGAAGGAGGCAGTCCACAGCTGATATGGCAGATCCACAAAGTCATCAGAGACCCAGGCTGCTTCTGACTCTCTGTTCCATCATCTTAGCACGTGGCTTCCGTTCTCAGGTCCACCTTACGATCCAACATGGTTGATTTAGCTCTAGGCATCATATATAATTCCAAGTAGAAGGAAGATAGAAACAAACACCTTCCAGCAGATCAGCATTTTTAAAGAGTTTTTTTAGAAGTTCACCCACACACATTTGCATGTTTATCTGATTGGTTCAATAACTAGGCTTAGTCATGTGTTTACATCTTGTTGCAAAGGAGGCTGGTAGTTGTAGCCTTTATTCCAGGCTGCAATATGCTCCACTAAACTTGAATTCTGATGCTAAGGAGGAAGAGGAAAAATAATATTTGATAAGCACCTAATATTTTCTGCCATAACGCCAATCTGCTGAAGAGTCCTACGTTATTATTTCCAGCCTTGTACTCTTCTCTGAACCTCAAGACTACTTACCCTGCTTGGATGCCCACTTGGTGACTTAAACTTAACATGAGCATAGCATTGCTTTTATGATAGAGTCTCAGGGATGAATGATCGATTAGAGTGAATTGAAGGAAGAGTGAGGAGTGAGAAAGTGAAGATACGGAATACTGTAAAGAGAACTCTTGCAAGGAGTTTTGGTAGCAAGTGGAGCAGAGGAGTGAAAAAATGGGAGTGGAGCAGAGGAGTGAAAGTAGCTGGTGGAGAATGTGAAGTCTAAGTAGAATTTTGTTTGTTTTATAAAATTAGTAATATTTCAGCCTATTTGTTTGATGATGGGAATGGTCCAGGAGAGAAGAAGAAAATAACAATTCAGGAAAGAGGGGGAATAATTGCAGGAGTAAAGTCTTCAAGAAGACCAAGGGGAATAAAATGCAGTGCTAAAATGCAGAGATTGGCTTTTGATAGAATCAAGAGAGAAAACAAAGTATATGGATACAACTTTTAGGCATGACACCTCACTGAGTTCGTTTGACAAGCCCCTCTGCTCCAAAAACATGACAAAAATAGATCAAATCTAAAAAATAAAAAAGCAAACAATAAAGACAAGTCTAGTTTCAAAAATAAGACAAGCATCTCTTAGATGGAAATAGAACAAAAATGTCAAAGTGAGTAGGCTGAAGTCACAAAGTTTGTGGAAAATCCAGAAAGCATTGAGTACTGGCCAGCATTTCAGCTTCTGAGGATGCTAAAATTGCTCCATGAGAAATTGAATCCAATATTACAGCTTGAAAAAAATCCCCTTTTCATGAATGAGACTGAACAAAATAATTTAAATATTTATTATTATTATTTTAAGAGATAGGTCTTGCTATATTGCCCAGACTTGAGTGCAGTAGCTACTCACAGGCTCAGTCATGGTGCACTGCAGCCTCAAACTTTTGGCCTCAGGTGATCTGCTTACATCATTCTCCTGAGTAACAGGGACCACAGCTATGTGCCACTAGGCCTGGTCCTGAAAAAATTTTGAAACTCTAAATGACTTCTTTTGGAAATACAGCTTTTAAGAAGCTGTGAACTTAGGGAGATGGGGGTACATAGATATAGTCTCACAATCATCAAAAATTAAGCCAGGCTACCTAATTGCTCTGTGACTGGACATGTGGAGTCCTCAATATCACCTTAGGGCCAAAATTTTTGAGCTGCTACTATTAGATTTGGCTTTTGACTGAGGGTCTGCTGACAGAGAAGAGTGAGCTCATGGTTGAAGGTGTGGGGAGGGGTAGAAAGAAAAATGTTAAAAGCTTCCAAATGCTTCAGAATGAACCTACAAGCCCAAATTCCAAAACACATGGATAGATCTAATGCTTAGAAAGGAAGCATAATTTAAAAAAATTCAATAATTAGAATGTGAATTGACTGGATACAAAATTAGTTTTATCTCTGGAGCAGCTTGACAAGTTTTAATAAAAATATGACTGAGGGATTCAAAGAAATAAAAGTATAAATTCTACTAAAAAGAACAAGACGTTATGGAATCAAAAGTATGCAAAAATGAAAAACAAAAGAGATGATTAGAAAACTGTAAGTTAAAAATTATAGTCACTGGAGTACACATGTACTCAAAGATTTGAATTCTGATATAGCTGAAGAGAAAATTAGTGATTTGTAAGAAATCATAATAAGGCATTAGCCCAGAAATACAGCATAGAGAGCAAAGAGAGAGTATAGACATAGATGGACTGGCGTGTTTGGTGGTAAAAGATTAGACAAATTTCTTTTTATTGCTTCTATTTTTTCAGTAAAATTAGAAGTGAGCTTATCAGCTGAGATGGAGGAGGTGTTGCATGTTTGAGGAGAAAGGATAAGTTGTCCTTTTAGAGAATGGGAAAGTGAATTGATTAAGAGAATGTAGAAAGATTGCCAGAAAGTGTTGATGACCCGTTTTAGTCTAACAGAGATGAAGTTCCTCTAAAAAGTCTTTGTTTCCAATGGGACAAATCATGTGCAAGGAGCAACAAGGAAATTGAATGAAAAGACAAGTGAATACCAGTAACATATTTAACTCATTGCAATTTTTTTTTAGTAGAGACAACATCTCACTATGCTGCCTAGGCTGGTCTTGAACTCCTGGGTTTAAGCAATTCTCCTATCTCAGTCTCCCAAAGTGCTGGGATTAAAGGCATGAGCTACTGCACCCAGCTGTAATCTACTGCACCCAGCTATAATCTCATTTTTTTTAAGAGTTAACGTGTCTACCTGGAAAACTGCTCTTGGAAGCTCATTTCTCAGTGACGACAGTTATTAATGGTGAGAAAACAATAATATATGCCATGGGGATTTGGTCATAATCTGACTACTTGAAACATTGGCATCTATATATGTCTCTTCAGTCAGTCAACAAATGTTTATTGCCTTTGTGTCTGCACACATCACTGGCTTAATTACAAGTAAAGGTCATGGCAGTTTAGTTCGATCATCCCAAGTTCTACTACTTAATACTATTGTACACTGGGTTTGAAGAAAGTGCTTAAACTCTTTGAGTCCCTGTTTACTCTTCAGTAAAACAGAGATGATGATAACAATATACTCTCTCATCAAGTTCTTGTGAGCATTAAATGATTTAAGTTCTTTAACATGTGTAGACTAATGCCTTGCAAATGCTCACTAAATGGCAGCTGCTGTTATTATTTACTAATTAAAATTCCAAGAAGCACAGTATACTGTCTCAGACAGTGATACCCAAATTAAATATTTTACAGTGGGTTTAATGCATACACTTTATTATGTAAACAACATACCATTTTTCCAGACAAAAGTCGCTTGATGGTACTTTGTAATTCTCAGAATGGTGGCATAGCATTGCCTAAACTGGTTCTCACTGCACTGGAGAAGGGTGATAGATCAGTTTAATAGATGAAGCTGGGACCTGGAGAGAAGCTGACAGACTGGACCAATGGCTTGTAAACTGAAGCACCCAAAGTGGAACATATAAGTAAAACACATATACATTTTCTGAGTTGTGATCTCACTCTGTTGACTAGGCTGGAGTGCAGTGGCACGATCACGGTTCACAGCAGTCTTGATTTCTTGGGCTCAGGCAATCCTTCCACATAGCTGGGACTACACGCGCATACCACCACACCTGGCTAATTTTTTTTATCTTTATTTTTTGTATAGACCAGGTCTTGCTATGTTGCTCAGGCTGGTCTCGAACTCCAGGGCTCAAGCAATCAATCCTCCCGCCTTGGCCTCCCTAAGTGCTGGGATTATAAGGCATGAGTCACTGCGCCAGGCCTAGAATATAGATTTTTCTTGCTCATGGTGCTCATAAGCATCATGGAGATTGAACATAGTCACTCATGGAATTCTCGATTAGCTTAATAATCGCCCTACTCACTTCTTCGTTTTGATATAGAAATTGTCTTATTTTACTTGCCTGTTAGTAATATATCTAAGCATATCCACAAATCACAAAATAACTTTGTTAGTTCATGTGCTGTGTGAAGCATACTTTTGTTATACATGTACAGTGGAAGCTATTTCATATTTTAGTAGAACACATGCTTCTTTTATTCAATAGTTTAAAATTCATATTTTCAGCAGTTTCTCTCCAGTGGAACGTGGCCTGCTAGAGTAAAGGTGGCTCTTGCCTCCTATCTTTTTAGTCATTCTCTTTCCGTTTTCTATTTCCTATTGAAGATTGGTGGAACCTTCCAATTTGTTGGAGGTGGGAAGTGACCGGCGCTTTCTATGAAGCTCTATTAAGCACTTGCCTGGAGTTTGCTGTTTTCTGTTTTTTGACCTTTGTCAGTTTTTCTCTCTACCCTTTTGTTTGAGAAGGCAGGTCCTTTCCTGCTTTGGAAGATTGACCCGCTTTTTGGTGTGCCAGTGGAGAAATGGGCAAAACTGTGAACCCAGGGGTGCCTGGAGGAGGCAGGTGGCTTCACATAAATAAGAACAAGGGGTGGCTCTTCTGGGATAGGCAAGAGAGACAGGAAGAATATTGTGGGGACAGCAGCTGTCACGTGATATGGGACTGAGGAGAAACCTTGTGAAGTGGAGACTCTGAAGATTTACGTTATTTGTCAAGGCTTTTAGAGTTGATTTTTTTTTTTTTTTTGGTTTTTTGTTTGTTTTTTGAGTCAGAGGTTCACTCTGTTCTCCAGGCAGGAGTGCAGAGGCACGCTCACAGCTCACGCTTACAGTGCTTTTACTTCTCTGTTGCCTCATAGGGCTGAGGCTTCACAAATTCTGACTCCAGAGAATCAACATGCTCAAGGCTGTGAGATTTGTCTTTGAACACTCATTTGGAGTTATCTGAAGCAACATGAGGAGACACGAAGTTGCCCACACCCTAGAAACCATCTCCAAAAGACAGTGCTGGTGCTCGCTGGGGGAGGCACTGTCTTTCTCTCCTTCCTTTCTCAGGCATTCTTTTTTTTTTGTTTTTTTGAGTTGGAGTCTTACTCCGTCACCCAGGCTGGATTGCAGTGGCACACTCATGGCCACAACAGCCTCGACCTGCTGGGCTCAGGCGATCCTTCCACTTCAGCCTTCCAAGTAGCTGGAACTACAGGCATGTGCCACCATGTTCAACTAATTTTTTGATTTGTTGTAGAGATGAGGTCTCACCATGTTGCCCAGGCTGGTCTTGAACCTGTGGGCTTAGGAAATCCTTTCGCCTCCACCACCCAAAGTGCTAAGATTACAGGTGTGAGCTACCATGCTCGTCTGGAGTTGAATTTGTAACTGTAGCAATGTTATATTTGGATCATACAAAATTTATTTAATTAGGCTATATTTAATGTATAATTAATTAAATACACATTTATGGCCATTATATAAGAAAAAAGGCCAGGTGTACTGGCTCATGCCTGTAATGCCAGTGCTTTGGAAGGCCAAGGCAGGAGGATCATTTGAGGCCAGGGGTTGGAGACCATCCTAAGCAACATAGCAAGATCCTGTATCCACAAAAAATTTAAAAAAAAAAAAAAAAATTTGCTGGCTGGGTGTGGTGGCTCAAGTTTGTAATCCCAGCACTTTGGGTGGCAGAGGTGAGGGGATTGCCTGAGCCCACAGGTTCAAGAACAGCCTAGGCAACTTAGCGAGACCTTGTCTCTACAACAAATGCAAAAGTTAGCCAGGCATGGTAGTGTGAACCTGTAGTTGTGGCTACTTGGAAGCCTGAGGCAGAAGGATCACTGGAGCCCAGCAGGTTAACGCTGGGGTGGCCGTGAGCGTGCTACTGCACTCCAGGCTGGGAGAAAGAGTAAGACTCCAACTAAAAAAAAAAAAAAAAAAAAAAAAGGCACCAGGTGTGGTGGTGTTCACCTAGAGTCCTAGCTACTTGGGAAGATGAGGCAGGAGGATCTCTTGAGCCTATAAGTTTGAGGCTGCAGTGAGCTATGATTGCACCACTGCACTTCAACCTGGGTGACAGACTGAGACTCTGACTTTATTTTTTTTTTTAAAGGTATTTTTATTTTTAATGAGAATGCAAAAATGTCTAGAAAACCTTCCCATAAGAGATTCTTTTTGAAATCTGTCTTAAAAGAGTGTAGACTAAATTTTTTAGATTTATCTAGATAAGCACTACAACTTTGTTAATAGCCTTTAAAACTAGATGTAAGGGTCCTTCTTTGTTTTTGTTTTTGTTTTTTTTGAGTTGGAGTCTCACTCTGTCGCCCAGACTGGAGTGCAGTGGCCGCTCCCCGCCACCG
>NW_007258448.1:429339-437523 GCF_000164805.1 Carlito syrichta | reverse complement strand
CCTCAGCCTCCCAAAGGCACGGGATTACAGGCTGAGCCACCGAGCCCGGCTAAGGGTCCTTCTTTAATGGACGTGTATTCTCTGGAAAATGAACAAGTTGTAACATTGGTGTATGTTACAGATTATGGGTTTAAGTTTATGAATTTATTCAGAAAGTCTCCTAATTTGTCTGGAAATGAGATAGCAATATTGCTCCAGCAACCTTCCTGAACTGTGTGGTTGGCTTCACCGCCCTTTTTGCTAGGAAAATTTGGCCCACAGTTCTCCCAAGTTAGCAGAATCAGTGAAATTTAGTATAAAGCTGACATTCTTCCCAGTTAGCCAATTTTATTGTCAAGTGGGTGAGTTTCTGCTGACTGGCTTCACCACCAATTGATGATTTCCAACCTCAGCTGGATCTTCGGTGCTGTTAGGCAATCCTTCTGTGACAGAGACCAAAGACGAGCCATGTGCAACTACTTACAACCCCCTTCTCCCTTATCTTCATCTACCGCTCCGGCTGGAAAACTAAACTCCCTGCTTCCTGGACTCCGTTGCGGTTAAGAGATGGCCACATAACATAGCTCTAGCCAATGACGTTCAGGGCTCCCTTGGTGTTAGTAGTCTGTTTTGCGTTGCTTTAAAGGAATACCCAAGGCTGGGTAATTTATACAGAAAAGGGGTTTATTTGGCTCACAGTTCAGCATCTGCTTCTAATGAGACCACAGGAAGTTGATCATGGTGGAAGGCAAAGGGGAAGCAGGTGTATCACATGGTGAGAGTGGAAGCGAACGAGGGAGAGGGGAGGTCCCAGATTCTTTAACCCAACCAGATCTCGCATGAACTCATGACCACGGGGAGGGCACCACGCCCTTCACATGGGATTGGCCCCCATGGCCCAAACACCTCCCACTAGGCCCCACCTCCAGCATTGGGGCGCACATGTCAACAGGAGATTGGGGGGGCGGGGACAACATCAAACCGATATCACTCGGCAAATAGAAAGGTGATAGCTCCCTGAGAGAACAATCTTCCCTCTAGACTGTTTGGCCCTTTTTCTTTTTCCTTGAACTTGAACTTGGGTGGGATACCTGAAAGTGCTGCAGCCATCTTTTGACATGAGGTAACAGTCCCAGGAAAGAAATCTGGGTTTCCAGGGGCATCGCTGAAGGGCTTTGCCAGTCCTTTAATGCCTTCCTGGTTGTCCTTTTATTGGGTAGAGTAAATAAACCCTATTTAATCTGTGTTAGCCCCAGCTGGCTCCCCTTTCTGCAATTCTACTTGAGTGGCACCTCTTGGCAGCCTCTTTCACTGTTCCACAAAGCTCCCACTTCTGTTCCAGAATCCATGGGATTTATGGAAAGCCATGCTGTTCCCATATCTGGGGTGAAGCACCTTACCTAGGTTAAGCCAATGAGTGCTGTCCATCGTCTAGACATTCTGTTCACAACTGAGTTTTCGGCTCAAGATTGTCCAGTCAGAATTCTGAAACATGCTCCTTCTCTTTCTCCTCTCAGTGTGGTACAGGTGCAATGTCAGGAACTTTGGCAGCCATTTTGCCGCCATGCGGTAGGTCAGCCCAAGTTGTTGGCACACAGAAGAGAGCAGACCTCATGGCACCACAGACAGCTAGCCTCCTGATATGAATGCCCCTGAAACCTGTTCAGTAACTCCTTTTTACTGTTCAATCATTTCAAGTAAGCTGAAGTCGTACTGATACACAGTTCCAGTGTGGCCTCTGGCTCTCACAGGAAATTTTGTGTGCAGGATATCTCCCATTCACTCCTCCATATCTGCTCTACCCTTGCTGCCTGCTTGGTGCCTTATGAGGCTTAATGGTATTGACACCATCAGAAAGCCTCCTTGCCTCTGACTTCCAGTTGTGTTTGGCCAAAGGGAAGAGCCAGCAGATAACCAGAGGGAAGGAGGTAAAGGAGCAAGATCAAGGTATTTCTTTCCCTGGAGCCCTCCTTGTGGGGTCACTATGGGCTGCTGTGTCCCTTGGTCAAATGCCAGAGCTCCTGTCTTGGTGGCCCTCTCCGTAGAGACCTTTCTCTGCTCTAATAACCATACCCTCCTCTTGCTCTGTCAGCCTTCTGCATGGCGATGGCCCCTCATGGATGCCAACTAGAGAACTGCCCTGGGTCTGGGGTTTCTCTTCACCCTGAGCTCTCTTTTGTAAATATCACAATTTTATTAGCATCTCCTCGAAGTATCCCATTTGACCCCATCATCTGTTCCCTGCTGAAGCCCTAACTGGTATACCTCATTCTCCACTTCACCCAGGAAGAGGAGGCCATGATTTTCCATGTCTCCAGCCAGCACTCAGAGTCCCCACACAGACGAGGGGGGACCCAGAAAAACTCGGAAGTGTCTTTTGGGGGGTAGGCCCTTGTAGTATAGGCTTCCCCCACTAGGTAAGTGTTCCAGGAACTTATTGGTTTTTTTATCTGGAAGTTTTAAGAAGGTTGTGTCGTGATTTGTGGAAGAAACATCCCGAGTTGTGGCCAACAGATGATGGCTTCTTCCATCACCACAACGCACCTGCCCACACAGTGCTGAGTGTTCGGCAGTTTTCGGCCAAAAATGGCAGGACCCTCATGCCCCTCCCTCCCTATTCACCCAGTCTTGCCCCGAGCAAACTTTTTTTTTCATTTCCCCAATGAAAAAGGTCCTCAAGAGAAATGTTTTGCTGATGTGGAAGAGGTGAAACAAAAAATGGCAGAAGCCCTAAAAGGCATCAAAATGGACACGTTCAAAAACTGTTTAGAGCAGTGGAAAAAGTGTCTTGACAGGTGTATTGCATCAGATGGAGAGTTCTTTGAAGGTGACTGAAGTTTAAACATGTAAGAATAAAGACACAATTTTTTATAAATAAATTCTGGGGTTTGGGGGTACCTCCTTGTACTTGAACCCCATTTGAGGCTTTGGTTCTGTGTTTCTGAGGTTATGAATGGATGTGGACAAATCTGTGCCTCTTTTACTCATCAAAAGAATGGGGACAAGGATGCTTTTCCTATGTATCTTGCCAGGAATTTTGTAGAATTAAATCAAACAATGGATATGAGTACTTATAAAAGCTGAGTACCAGACATACATGAAATATTTTCATTATACTGATATAGAATTAAATGTCAACTCAAGGTTTTGTTCTTGTTTTGTTTTGTTTTGAGTCAGAGTCTCACTCTGTTGCCCAGGCTGGAGTGCAATAGCACAATCACAGCTCACTGCAACCTCCAACTCCTGGGGCTCAAGTGATTCTTCTAATGTCAGCCTCCCAAGTAGCTTGGACTACAGATGTGCACTACCACACTCAGCTGATTAAAAAAAATTTTTTTTGTGGAGATGGGGGTCTCACTATGTTGCCCAGGCTGGTCTCAAACTCCAGGGCTTAGAAAATCCTTCCACCTCGGCCTTTTAAAATGCTGGGATTATAGGTGTGAGCCACCACAGCCAGTCTCAAGTTTTGATTGAAGCCCAATAAAAGATATTTGAATGAAGTCTCTCTCTCTCTCCCCCCTCCTTCTAACCAACCCTCATTTTAGCACAAATCATATTTGCTGTTCATATCCTCTCCTCCATGGTGATCACGTGGTAGAAACAGCATGGACTTTGGAACCACCGGATTTAGCTTCAAGCTGTGCTCTGTCACTTACTAGTTCTTGGATACCACAGAAATCACGTAGCCTTTCTGAACCTTGTTTTTTTTTTTTGTCAGTAAAATGAGGGAAATGACAAAGATCGAATAAAACAGTGTGAAGGGCCTGGTACCCTTCTTTTTCCTTACCTAGAAATAGGAAAGATATCCTTACCTAGTAACAGGAGATGTCCTGCTATAGGCAGCCCTCACTTTCTGGACCTGGAACAAGCAGACCATGGTTTATCTCTCATATAAGGGACAGAGGGCTGGAATGCCAAAAAATGGACTTCGAGATGATTGTGGCAAAAGAACTGGGAAATGACAGCACGCTCAGGTCAGGGAGGGGACACTCTCTTTGATTGAAGCTTACTGGAAACCACACACTGTGGGTGGGACTAACCGGCCACAGAAATCCTTCCCAGAAGTAATCCATGTGATTTGAGGACATTTTACTGATGAGATTAAGATGCTAAAATGCCATGGTGAAGCAGCCAACCTAAAATGTAACTAATGTCTAACCAGCTACAAACGGGAACATTGTACCATTCTATGGATGTCCACTGAAGTGATGAAAGTGGAATGAGGAGAGTATAGGGTGTCTACATTGGGCCTGGCATCTTATACATGATCACACTGAGTCCTCATATTAACCCCATGCCATGGGTGTTGAAATCTTTATTTGACTCACAGGGAAATGGAAACCCCAACAGTGCACAGTATGTAAGAAGCTCTGAGCCAACCTCTCAAACTCATAGGATTCTCATGCACGTAATATGTATGGTGGGTGTGAATCCAAGGCCACAGATTCAAGTGCACAAGAAATACCTCAGCTTTATTCTTTTTTTGATTTCGAGTCTCCCAGGCAGGAATGCAGTGGCAAGTTCACGGCCACTGCAGCCTCGACCTGCTGGGTTCAGATGATCCTTCCAAGTAGCTGGAACTACAGGTGTGTGCTACCGTGCCCAGCTAATTTTTTGACTTATTGTAGAGACGAGGTCTCACCAAGTTGCCCGGACTGGTCTCGAATCCACAGGCTCAGGCCATCCACTCACCTCGGCCTCCCAAAGTGCTGGGATTACAGGCTGAGCCACCGAGACGGGTCAGCTTTATTCTTATGTAACTCAGTTAAATTTATGTTCTGAGTCACTATTCTATCGGGATGGAAAAGACTTAATCTCTCGCAATTTGGATTCCTGCCTCCTCTCTTATTTGGGGCTATGTCTGAGGTCTGACTTTGTATCGTTTATATATGTGTATATGGTTATATGGATTATGTGGGCTCAAAGTGCTGATGGTCATAGCACAGGGTTAGAAGAAATCTGGTCTCCATTGAGGGGGCCAAGGGGAAATCGGTTCCTCCCTCGTTGGTCCATGCAGGTTGTCATGGAAACATCTTTTATCCTCATCTGAGCAAATCTAGTCAGTCGTCCTCAACTATTTCTGTGCCCGCTTTGGGTGCATGAGAATCATACTGCTGATGACCCACCCTGAGGGCTTGAAGGTTAGACATTGAGACTATCTTTGGACAGCCCACAGAGATATTTCTTCTGTGGTATTTTGCTATTTATCCAGGATTCCATCAAGTGGTAGGGGTACAGATCTCTTCTGATTTGGGGGTTCATAATCTCATCCAGGGGTCTTGGCCCTGCCTCACTTCACAGTGCTCAGCCTGAGGGCAAGCCACAGATGCTTTCTCAGGGTCACACTGCTACCATGCTCTCATCAATTCTCCTTTTGTTTTTTATTGTATTTCATTTGATGATAGAGATGTCAGGTACAAGTCAGGATTCGCTATACAAGTAGGCTGCATGCAGGTAAAGTTTGGGCCTCCAACTGTTCCTCCCTTCCTCTGGTTTAGGATCAGGTACCCTTTGTGTTGCTACATGTCCTACTTCTTCCTGCCTCCCCTGAAAGTGCCCAGTGACTATGCCTATTACTCCCTGGTGCTATTGTGATTCATATTCAGGTCCCACTTATGAGTGAAAACATGTGGTATTCAGTTGTGTGTTCCTGTGATAGATCACTCAATATGATGGTCTCCAACTCCATCCAATTTGCTGCAAAGTTCATGATTTTGTTCTTCTTTATGGCTGTGTAATATTCCATCATGTATATGTACCACATTTTCTTTATCCAGTTCACTTTTGATGGGCAGTAGGATTTGTTCCATATTTTTGCTATTGTGAACAGAGCAACTATAAACGTGCATGTGCAGGTGTCTTTTTTGTAGAACAATTTATATTCCTCTGGGTATATTCCCAGGAGTGGGATTGCTGGATCATATGGAAGGTCAGTTTTTAGTTCTTTTAGGAATCTCCCCACTGCCTTCCATAGAGGTTGAATTAGCCAGCACTCCCCACCAACAGTGTGGATGCACTCCCTTTTTTCTGCTCCCTCACCAGCACCTGTTGTTTTTGACTTAGTAGTGATGACCATCACTTACTGGAATTAGGTGGTATCACATTGTGGTTTTGATCTGCATTTCTTTGATACTTAGCAAGGTTGAGCACTTTTTGATGTCTCTGTTGGCTGCTTGTATCTCTTCTTTTGAAAAGTGTCTATTCATGTCCTTTGCCCACTTTTTAATAGGGCTTGTTTTTTTCCTTTCATCTCATTTGAGTTCCTTGAAGATCCTGGATGTTAGTCCTTTGTCAGATACATAACTAGCAAATATCTTCTCCCATTTTGTGGGTGATCTCTTTACTCTCCTTATGGCTTCTCCTGCTGCACAAAAAGCTTTTCAACTTGATGAGGTCCCACTTGTCTTTCTTATCTCTTATGGCATTCACTTTTGTTTCCCCTTTTAATTCTTTCCTTTTACCAGATGTGGAGGATCCCTTGCTTGTTGTAGGGAAGATGGACAGGAAAGGTCTGCTCTCATTGCTCCAGAACCATGTGTTCTTCTAAGGATCTAACTTTTGAAACACAGAGCTAAACAGCATATACATTCCCCCCTCCCCATTTTCTGCTATCATATATCTTCTCTGAGTCAATCGATATCTAATGGTTTAGACATCTTAATAGAGAAAAGGAAATGCTGGGAAACATTCTGAATTTTTTTTCCCAGAAATATTGTCTTTATACTATTTATTTATTTATTTATTTTTGAGTCCAGATCTCACTGTCGCCCAGACTGGAGTGCAGTGGCACAATCATGGCTCACTTCAGCCTCAACGTCTTGACTCTGATGATCCTTCCGCTTCAACCTCCTGAGTAGCTGGGCCTACAGGCATGGTGCCACCATGCTCAACTAATTTTTTGTTTTTTGTAGAGACAAGGTCTTGCTATGTTGTGTAAGCTGATCTTGAACTCCTGGGCTCAAGCAATTCTCCTGTCTCAGCCTCCCAAACTGCTGGGAATACAGATGTGAGCTACTGTGCCTGGCTGACTTTTTACTTTTTACTTGTTTAAAGGTTAGGGTTAGTGTTAGGATTAGGGTTAGGAAGACTGAAATCACTCCTTATCCTCTCTTAGCTAGTTGAGACCTATTTTCTCCATGGACAAGATGCATGGGAAGAAGTCAAATAATAATTAGAAACTTGCTGTCAGAGCAAGTCGAGGCAAGTGGGTGATGTCACCTCACTATGTTGGTCTGAAATGCCTTCTACTACTACTCAGGAAAGACCTGACAGAGACTGAGAGCTACAATGACTTGGGTACCAGGCACCTGAATGGGGATCAATTCTTGATTTCCAATTCTCACTTGCCTTTACTCCATAATGCCCATCTCTCTTTCAGTTTTCACTTCATTCTTTCCTCGGCATTAAAATTGGCTGCCAGACTTTCTCTAGGCAGGGCACACTGACGTTGTAAGCTTTAATTTTCTTCAAGTTTTATATATATTCCAGGCCTGCTTCCAAGAGACATTGACTATTCCTAGTGTAGCTTCAATGTGCCTCCGAACACGCAAGCCTTGTGTTTCTGGGCAACTTCATGCATTCTTGTTTAGTTTTGAACTGAGTGTGGTGTCTCATGCTTGTAATCCCAGCACTTTGGGAGGCCAAGGTGGGAAGATTACTTGAGGCCAGGAGTTCAAGAACAGCCTGGACAGCATAGCAATACCCCATCTCTACAAAACATAAAAGTATTAGTCAGGCAGATTGGTATGTGCCTGTAGTCCCAGCTACTCTGGAGGCTGAGGAGGAAGGACTGCATGAGCCCAGGAGTTCGAGGCTATAGTGAAACATGGCTACTGTACTCCATCCTGGATGTCACAGCAAGACCCTGTCTCCAAAAAACAAGAAAAACAGAAAAAAAAAATGCCAGGTATGGTGGGTCAGGTTGCAATCCCAGCATTTTGGGAGTTCGAGGTGAGAGGATTGTCTGAGCCCGATAGTTTGAGATCAGCCTGGGCAATTTGGCAAGACCTCGACTCTATAATAAATCACAAAAACTAGCTGGGCATGGTGGTGTGTGTCTGTGGTTCCAGCTACTCCAACTAAAAAAAAAAAAAAGCATGCACATGATAAAAACCAACCAATAAAAAACACATGAACACAGAAAAATGTACACAACAATAAAGTCTACTCTTCTCTGTTGACCTCTTCTTTTTTTTTTTTTTTTTT
>NW_007258448.1:418667-429160 GCF_000164805.1 Carlito syrichta | reverse complement strand
CCCAGGCGGGTCTCGAACCCGCGGGCTCACGCAATTCACTCACCTTGGCCTCCCAAAGCGTGGGATTACAGGCTGAGCCACCAAGCCCAGCAGACCTCTCCTTTCAACCAAGTACTTTTAATCCCATTTCTCAGAGGTCACATTCTCACCAGTTTCTTGAGACATTTCTCTCTCTCTCTCACTCTCTCTCATATCACAAATTGTAATACATTCTGTCTTGCTCTCCCTTTTGCTTTTTTCCTTAACAATGTATCTATCCATTATGTTTTGAGTGGCTCACTTCTAGTCCTTGTGTTCCCACCATATCCATCACAACTGCACACCTAATTGTTGCATCTAACCTTCTCTATAGTCCCCTATTCATCATTAGATCCATCTTCAAAGGAAGTTACCTTCTTCCTTATTTGAAATCAGCATCATCTGAAGACAAACCATTATAGAATTATTAGATGTATACCATTAACAGACCACTTGAAAAAATTTCCAGCCAACTTAACGGGACCACAAGCATGTGAATTTTGCAAATTATTTTCTTATGATGAGAAAATCAGATTTTTTGAAAAGATGGAGAGCCATACATGTACCATATTTTTATTTCTGTACCTATAATCTATGACTGGGTATAGTACACTAAAATAACATATCTTAATCCAATATGATTACAAATTAGACTGTTTCTAGTTCTAGAAATGGATGTTTAAGTGACATTCTTTAGGTTTAAATTGTTTCCACTCCAATAGTATGAATTTTCTTGTAAACTTGTATACCAGGATGGAAGGCCTTTTTAAGAGACATTTCTCAAGAAATACACTGCACTTCTCAGTATGGAAAGGAGATCTAATGATCTGATAAGAGCTCTGATTCCCAATTTCTTGTGCTAGAGATGCCATATGCCAAAAGCAATCCTCAGAAGAGGGTTGTCTGAAATGGTGGCCACGTTTTTTTGCTGGTCAATAGAACCCATTGCTGTGTGGGTTTTTGACATCTTTCTCTGTGCTCCTTCTGAAAAACTATGCAGACTGCAGAGAGAGTATTATTCTGGAAAGCTTTATGTTTAAGATTTGATTTTAGAATCTTTTGCAGTTCACTTAGTGTGATGATCGGGCATTCACGCACTCATATGTGAGATGTGCCACCCTTAAACCTTATTATGATGTGAGTACATTACCCATTTGACAATGGACTTCGAGGAAAAAAAAAAAAGATTTGATTCTAGCATGACCTCTTCTTTCAGATCCTGCTTGATCCTCTATTTCATGCAAAGTTTGATCTTTGGAGGCAGACCTAGTTTTGTATACCAGTTCCTTTACCTATAACTACACCAACTTGGATGTGTGACTCAACCTTTCCAAGTCTTGGTTTCAATACCCCCAGTGATGGAAATAATGATATTTACCTCACAAAAATTTGGTGAGTCTAAAATGAGATCATGTACATAAAATGATTAATATGTAGTAGATGTTCAATGTTTGTTAGTAATTCATGCAACAGATTTTGATTCTGAGCCTACCTTGTGTCAGAAGCTTAGCTCAGAAAGAAGCTGAGTGTTGACATACAAGCAAAAATTAGTCAATGCAGGTAGATGGAAGGGCCCTGGGATCAGGAAGAAGAGTACTCTTCCCAACAGAAAGAACAGCATGTGCAAATTACAGAGTAAAAGTGAACATGTTGTGCTCTAGAAATGGAAAGGGGATTAGGATGACTGCACCAAGAAATGTAAGATGGGGAATGGACAGGGATGAAGTTGAGAGCCATACCGAGAATTATGGCCCAGGCTGAAGTATTTAAATTTTATATTAAAAGCAATATCTCATCATTGTTATGCCTATTCTTTAAATGGTGAAATTGACCTAATGAAGGTAAATATTTTCCTAGTACTAAACAGCTCATGGCATAGCTCTGAAGGGTTTTAAGTAAAAAGTGACATGATCCGATGTTGCTTGAGAAATATCATTTGGGCAGCAGAATGGAGGATATAAATGTCAGAGGGAAGTTGAGGTGAGGAGCAAAGCTGGGAGGCGGGGGGGTGCTGTGGAAGCAATTTACAAGGGAGCCCCCCCAAAACCGGAATTATCTTTTTGGAGAGAGAGCTCCTTTGTAGTACAGGCTTTCTCTGCTAGGTAAGCGTTCTGGGAACCCATTGACATCAGCGTACCAGCTAGTGTTGTTGTGAGAGGCTGTGTTTGGCTTCAGTGGATTTTTTAATGAGATTCTTTCAGTGTGTTTACCCATTTCACGATGGGTCATTTATGAGTGTACCTGCCCATACCACGTTGAGTGTTTGGTAGTTTTTGGCCCCAAATGGCATGACTCCCCCATGTCCCACCCTTCCTATTCACCTGATCTTAAAATTCAGAGCAACTTTTTTTTGTTTCCCCGGATTAAAAAAGTCCTCAAAGGGAAACATTTTGCCAATGTGGAAGAGGTGAAATGAGAAATAGCAGAAACACGAAAAGGCATCAAAATTGAAGAGTTCAAAAACTGTTGTGAATAGTGCAAAAGGATCTTGACTGTATTACATCAAACGGAGAGTACTTTGAAGGTGATTGAGGTTTAAACTTTTAAGAATAAATATGGCCAGGCTCAGTGGCTTAGCCTGTAGTCCTGGTACTGGGAGACCGAGGCAAGTGGATTGCCTGAGCCCATGGGTTCGAGACTAGCCCGGGCAATTTGACAAGACCTCGTCTCTACAATAAATAAAAAATTAGCTGGGTTTGGTTGTGCCCACCTGTAGTTTCTGGCTACTTGGAAGGCTGAGGCGGAACAGGTCGATGCCGGAGTGGCTGTGAGTGTGCCACTGCACTCCAGCCTGGGCAACGGAGTGAGATTCAGACTCAAAAAAATAAAAATAAAATTAATAAATTCTGGATTTTTTTGAGATCTCCCCTTATATGTGAAAGATAATGAGATGAGAGTCAGAACAGCAAGACTTAGTGGATACGAGTGGCGAGAGTCAGGGAAAAAATCAAAAGCAGTTCTTCCAAAAAAAAAAAGCAGTTCTTCCTTCCCATGGAGTTTGGCGGTCCTGTCTGACCAGCAGTGTCCCAGGCTTTAGGGATGTGGCATGGGGACTGACTGGTTCAAAGCAAGGGCAGGGGTGAGAAGGACAAGGTGAGGCGAGGGAAAGACGAAACCATAGACGATGCAATGGTGGGTCAAGCAAGAGGTAGAAGAGAACAGAATGACAGAGTCAAATCTCAACATGTCCAACAGCCTTCCTTGCTGAGCAGGGGGATGGGCAAACTATTTTCAAGGTGTCTGTGTACTTTTTTTTTGTTTTTTTTTTTTTGAGTTGGAGTCTCACTGTCTTGCCGGGACTGAAGGGCAGTGGTCACTCCCGACCACCGCAGCCTTGACCTGCTGGGCTCCGGCGATCCTTCCTCCTCAGCCTTCCAAGTAACTGGAACTACAGGCGTGTGCTACCACACCCGGCTAATTTTCGCCAAGTTGCCCAGGCGGGTCTCGAACCCGTGGGCTCAGGCAAACCACTCACCTTGGCCTCCCAAGGCGTGGGATTATAGGCTGAGCCACCGAGCCTGGCTGTCTGTGTATTCTTTAACATAAAGTCACGGTAAAGAGTAGCCAGCTCTCTGGGTGGTAGTAGGGGTCATTTGTCTTGCTGCTCTGAATTTGTGACTTGGGAGATTATATTTTTGTGTGTTATCTGATCTTGGCCAGGAACGTTTCTCTCACTGCACTCAATGTTCTTATTTCCACAATTAGGCTACATTGTCTAAGTTTGAGTGACTACTGTATACCATATATTTTGTGTGCATTATCTTATTCATTCTACAACTTTGAAAGGAAGATATTATTTCAATGCTACAAATTAGTAAATTGAAATTTAGAAAGATTAGATGGTTTTAATATTTATAATTATATCAGAAGAAGTGTTAATATTGCATTTGGGAAGGGAGGACATTTCTACACAAGACTAAAACTTGTGAGCTTTTAGGAAAATAATTACAGATGACTCTATAAAAATATCAAATTCTTATATATTGAAAGACAGCTAAAGACAGAAAAAGGCAAGTGACAGTCTGAAAGAAACTATCTGCCCAATGTATTTCAATGTACAGAATATAAAAAGAGCACTCAAAAATCAGTAAGAAAAATTGCAAATGACCTAAGAAGAAAAATGGGCAAAAAATACAAATAGGCAGCTCATAGAAATTGAAATATAAATGATTAAAAACACAAAAAGATGCTCAACATCTCTCGTAGTCAGGAGAAATTTTTATTTTTAATATTTTTTTAAATGTCAAAATATTTTAAATTCAGATAGTCACATTTTTAATTTATACAAAATGTACTCTTTTCTTTCTCCCCAAGAATTTACGCTCTTTTAACGAGTGCAATATACTCTTTGGATAATAATTATACACTTTAAAATTTGTCTTCCACTTCATGCATTAACTCTATTTTCTCGGAGGTTAATCTGATAAAATTAAAGACTACCACAAAATGAAATAATTTGATTTTATTTCAGAGTTGAGCAGTTTTGCGTTGTCTGTTTATATTTGTAAAAGAGGTTCAGATTGGTTGAGGTGTGTGTGAAGACATTTGATCCCCTGGCAGCGAATACCACTTTCTATCATAGGAGGCAGCAATGGTGACTGAGGTGAAGGGAGAGGGAAGAGGGCTGAGTATGATCAAATTTTTCTTTAGGGTGGCTAGAACCTGGTTTTCTGCATGTGGGGACTCCCTTTCCCTCAGGCTAGTTGTCAACTGTAGGAGTTACTGCCTGTTCTCTCTTGCCCCAGGGCCCACATTGGGAATGTTGCTTGTCAGAATTCTAATTTTATTTTATTTACGAGTACGATTATTGATTTGAGTAGAGTCTCATTCTGTCACCCAAGCTAGACTGCAATGGCATGCTCATAGCCACCGTAGCCTCCACTTGCTGGGTTCAGGCGATCCTTCCGCCTCAGCCTTCCAAGTATCTAGAACTACAGGCACGTGCCACAATGCCCAGCTAATTTTTTTGAAATATTGTAGAGATGAGGTCTTGCCAAGTTGCCTGGGCTGGTCTTGAATCCCTGGGCGCAGGCAATCCTCTCGCCTTCCCCTCCCAAAGTGCTGGAATTACAGGGATGAGCCTCCATGCTTGGCCAGAATTGTCATTTTATTGAAAAAGATATTCATGGCTTTACTCCAGGGCAGAGGCTTTTCAGCAGCTCTGAGAGTGGCCACTGATGTAGTTCTCCCCTAGACCCTTTGTTATATGTTGGCTAGCTCTCCAACTCAGTAGTCTATTCTTCTGTGGGAAATTTTACTTGTTTAGAATTATCTTTATTCACTTATGTGGGGTTTCTTATCCCCAGCCTCCTAGATTAATCCATACTCTTCTAGTCTCTTGGTACCCTTCTCGTTATGGATTTATTTATATTTCCATATTCCTTTCATTATCTCATTACGTCTTTGGGAGACAAGAGAGGTAAATGTGTGGGTTTAGTCATCCATCTTAGAATTAAAGTCCAAACAAGTATTTTAGTCCATTTGCGGTTAGAAAGTGTACACCAGAGTGACCTGACCTAATTGGGGTTGGGGTGGGGGTTAAGGAAAAGCCTTCTCTGGAGAAACATTTTAAAAGTTAGACTTAAAATCTGAAGCTTGTTTTTACTCAGAAGCAGACAAACAGGCTAAATGGCCTTTAAACGTTTTCTTCATACTTATGATTCATTGGTTTCCTAAGTTTGAGTTCATAGCTGAGGATTTTTTTTAATGAGGTAAAAATGGAGAGGAATAATAAATTTCTTTTCAAAGCAGGGAGACTTAACAACCTGGAATTGCAAGGGACTGAGCTCAGCATTTCAGTGGGAACCTCTGTCACCACCTCTGTGGCTTTGCTCTGTGTAGGCCTAAGTGAGCTCCTCCAGAGAGTCAGAGCTTTTACTGGAGACTGGAAGACTTTTCAGGGGATTACCTTCTTATGGGGAAGGAAAGCTCACTTCTTGCTTTGGCAATAATGATCTCTCTCTTTTTTTTTTTTAACTCTCTAATGTTATGGGAACACTATACAAACTGTTAATAAAATACCAAAAGCCAAACTGATCTTTCCTATAAAACTTAGAGTAACCAGAATTTATACTGTTTTCTTGTTATAATTAGTAATTCTTTGCTACCACGATTACCTCTTGCCCATCAGCATGAGGACGAGAACTATTATTACTCGTACCATCTTGCCCCAAAGATAAACTAATGGTTTAGTAGAGGGGGTTGGAAGAAGGCATGCTTTCTGTCATACCTAGGTTTGAGCCTTAGAACATGCATTCCGAAGACTTTCTCTAGAATACAGAAACTAAGAGTGAATGTTCTGATACTTTCCAAGTTCGGATTCCTGCAATAGTCATTTACTGCTACCTCCCTGACCTAGTGAAGGCTTCTCAAGTATGAGCATAAAATGTATTAGCTGCTTGTTATTTTTTCTTTCTCTATATGTACTTACTCTCTCTTACTCTCTGTGTCTGAGAAACATTATATTCCCAGTAAGCAACATTCCTGGATTTTGTAAACTCAGCTCCCCACAGAAATTGCTTCTTTAAGATGTGATTTAATGATTTTCCCTCTCAACCTTTATAGACATTTGCTATTTTAAGAACACTTTTTGAGTCATTTGCAAAACCCTAAGACAAAGAGACAATCCAGTTTGTATCCTAATACCCCTTAAGGAAAGATTTCTTTTGGTATTTAGTGAAAGGAAATTTCTTTCTGTGATATATACTGTTTTAAAAAGCATATAAAAAGCATGCCATTTTTTGCATCATCAAACTTTACCATTTTGGTCTTTCCTTCTTGTTTTTCATGAGACCAAGAGAAAGACATTGGCTACTTTTACAACCTTAAAGCAAATTCCCCAAATGTCACCAACAACATGACTTTTGCAACCAAATCCAGCAACCAGAGGGTCATCATTTTTCTCAATAAGGTACAATACAAGCAGCCATCACTGGATATGAAAGCTATGATTTTCTTGTCTTTTTTGGTCATCTGGATTCTGGGTATACCTCTTGATGGCAGAATTCGGCTGTTTGACTTCAATCCAACAGCAAAATTCCCAGCATAATTCTCTTCACATGTGAAGTAACTCCAGAGGGGTTGGCCTTCAGGGCTATCCTCACATGGGCTTTCTTGAACTGTTTACCAGGCTACCGTGGTCCCAATGGTGGACACAGCCTTCTGGCGGCATAAAGACAGCAACACTTGCACAAAAAATACCCCATTTCCCTGTCTCCTTTCCCCAGGCCCCCAGGCCCAGGCGACCACCATCTTACTTTCTATCTCTGAGTTTTACTATGGTAGATGCTCATTTAGGTGAAATCATATGGTGTTTGTCATTTTGGTACTGACTCATTTCACTTCACATAATGTCCTCCAGGTTTATCCATGTTGGAGCATGTGTCAGAATTTTATTTCTTTTTAAGGCAGAGTAATATTCCATTGTATGTATACCCCACACATGGATATACTAATATCTCTTTAAAACCCTGCTTTCCATTTTTTTTAGATTTATACCCAGAAGTGGAATGGCTGGATCATACAGTAATTCTATTTTTAATTCTTAAAAAAAAAGCAAAAACTACCATACTGTTTTCCGTAGCAACTTTATCATTTTCCATTTCTACCAACAGTGTGTCCAAAGGCTCCAATACTTCCACATCCTCACCAGCACTTGTTATTTTCTGGTTTTTGTTTTTGTTTTTCTATAGTAGCTATCCTGTTGGGTGTGAAGTGATATCTCTTTGAGGTTTTGACTTACATTTTCCTAATGATTACTGGTTTTCAGCATTTTATCATATTCTTGTTGGCTATTTGTGTATCATCTTTGGAAAAATGTTATTCAACTCCTTTGCCCATTTTTATTTCAGATTATTTGAATCTTGTTGTTGAGTTGTAATTCTTTATGTATTCTGGATATTAATTTTTTTTTATTATCAGATATGTGACATATATCTTTTTTCCAAACTTATAGGCTGCCTTTTCACTCTGTTGATTGTGTCCTTTGAGGTGCAGTAGGTTTTAATTTTGATGTAGTTCAGTTTACCTATTTTTGTTCTTGTTGCTTGTTTTTGGTGTCATAACCTAGAAATCATCACCAAAAAAAATGCCGTGAAGCTTTTCCCCTATACTTTTGTCTAAGAGTTTTATAGTTTGGAGTTTAGGTCTTTGATCAATTTTGAATTAATTTTTTGTATGGCATAAAGTAAGTGGCATTGGCTAAATTGTGTAACCTCTTCAATTTATATGTTGAATCCCTAACCCACAATGTAACTATATTTGAAGATAGGGGCCTTCAGGAGATATCTAAGGTTAAATGAGGTCATAACGGTGAGGCCCTAATCTGATAGGGTTGGTGTCCTTGTAAGAAGAAAAGGAAACACCAGAGAGATCCTTATCTTTTGCCATGTGCATACAAAAGAAAGGCCCTGTAAGGACACAGTGAAAATGTTAGCCATATACAAGGTAGAAAGAGAGGCCTTTCCAGGATCCAACCCTGCTGGAACCTTGGTCTTGGATCTACAACATTGGGAACTGTGAGAAAATAAATGTCTGTTGTTTAAGCCGCTCAATCTGTGGTATTCTGTTATGGCAGCCCAAGTAGCCTAATATAGTAAGTGTCTACCTCCATTTTTTGGCATGTGCATCTCTGGTTTTTCCATCACCATTTGTTGAAAAGACTGTCCTTTTGCTGTTGAATAGTCTTGGCACCCGTATTGAAACTCATTTGGTCATATGTACAAAGGTTTATTTCTGGGCTCTCAATCCTATTCCATTGTTCTATATACTAGTCTTTATGACAGTACCACATTACTTTGACTACTGTAGCTTTGTAATATGTTTAATATGTTTTGAAGTCAGAAGGTACAGGGCAACCTCCTTGGGTCCCCTTCTGCTCTGGGACCTTTATTGGCCCCTCAATAAATCTGGCTTTCTCAAAAAAAAAAGAGGAAGAAGAAAGAAATCAGAAAGTATTATTTAGGATTGTTTCATCTACTCAGGGTTCTTTGAGATTTTGTGTGAATTTTAAAATGAATTTTTCTATTTCTGTAAAAAAAATGCTTTTGGGATTTTGATAGGGATTGCATGAATGCTGTAGATTGCTTTAGGTTGTATGTACATCTTAATAATACATGACTATGAGATATCTTTCAGTTTATTTATGTCCACTTCAATTTCTTTTCAGTGTTCTGTAGTTTTCAGTGTATGTGTCTTTTTCCTCCACGATTTAGGTTATTGTAAGTGGAATTGTTTTCTTAATTTCCTGTTGTATTATTCATTGTTAAGTGTATACAAACACAACTAATAGTTGTGTGTCAATTTGGTATCCTTCAACTTTGTTGAATTCATGTATTAGTTATCTCTCTCTCTCTCTGTATGTATGTGTGTGTGTAAAATCTTTAGAGTGTTTTACATATAAGATCATGTCATCTGTGAACAGAATCTGACTTCTTTCCTTCCAATTTAGATGTCATCACTTTCAACAGTGAAAAAGGAAAGACTTTTTCACCATTGTGTATCATGTTAGCTGGGGGTCATTCATGTTTGATTTTTATGAGTTTCCCTGGCTAGAAAATTGTCTCTCTTGAAAAAATGATCAGTTTAATAAGGTTGGAAAAAATTTAAAAGTAATGAGTATACACTTTAACTTCATCATCATACAGAAGGTGGTTCCCTTTTCTGAGAAAGTCACAGTATGCTTTAAGGGATCTCCTTTCTAACTGTTTTAAGTTTAAGAGCGTTAATACCCCAAATTTGCTCATTTGTGTTTTCTGGCAATGTTCTTTTTATTGGGTTGGGTGCTGATTATTTGGAAGTGCTTGCTTTGTGAAACTTATTTAGTTGAACCTTTAAATAATTTATACACATTTCAATATGTATGCTATGCTTTTAAATATGCTTAAAAGCAGGTGATAGCTATATATAGTTAGTATAAATGTGTTGTAATACAAGACAAACAAGTCATGCATTTCACCAGTGATGATTGTCAAAACCAGAAATGTTCTTTTTAGCAACAATAATCCTGCAGGAACCCCAAAGAGTTTCTCCAGGAGTCCTTTCTGTTGTGAAATCGTAATATGTATGTGTTGGGGGCAATGCTGATAGAGTCCATCCTAGAAAATATGTTAAAACTTGATACATACATAATTTGGACTGAATGTACAAGATATCAAAGCAATTACTTAGAAGTGAAAAATTCTGTTAAGAAGTTACTGTGGGCTGGGCACAGTGACTCACACCTGTAATCCTAGCACTTCGGGAGGCCCAGGCAGAAAGATAGCTTGAGCCTATGTGTTTGAGCCAGCCTGGGGAACATAGTAACATCTCATTTCTACCCCCCAAAAAAAAAGAAAAAGAAGAAATTAGCCAGGTGTGGTGGCACATGCCTATGGTCCAGACTACTTGGGAGGCTGCGGCAGAAGGATCACCTGAGTGCAGGAGGTTAAGGCTGTGGTGTGCCGAGATTGTGCCATTGCACTCCAGCCTGGGAGATG
>NW_007258448.1:398462-418647 GCF_000164805.1 Carlito syrichta | reverse complement strand
TGGAGGTGGAGGAGGAGGAGGAGGAGGAGGAAGAAGAAGAAGAAGAAGAAGAAGAAGAAGAAGAAGAAGAAGAAGAAGAAGAAGGAGAAGGAGAAGGAGAAGGAGAAGGAGAAGGAGACAACTTTGTCTTGCAGTGTTAAGTGACTGTAGTAGCTGGTTTTGTTGTTCAGAATTTGTGTACAAGCAGGCTGATTCAAACATTTTCTCCATAAAATGTATGTAGGTCATTACAGAAGTCGCCCAGCCGTTTTGAGCAGTAAGCATTTTTAAATTCTGAGGGAATCCATAATGTAAAGCAGCCGGTGCAAACTGACAGGCCAAATTGGGCCTGCAGACTTATTTGATTTGGCTTGCACATCTGTTGGCCCACACAGTGTTTTCTAAAAATTTGAATTAGTTGACAACTTATTAAATGAAGAGATTTCATGCAAAACTCTTGATTTCCAGCTTTTCTAGAGAAACGAGCTGACCTGGCAAGACTGAGCTTACATTCCCACATGGCAACAGTTGGCAAAAGCAGAGGAGCAGCTGTCCTGTTAGCTGGAGCGTGGACTAACCAGTTCTTCTCAGTCCCCACCCCACCCTGAGAGTCGAGAGCTTGTGAATACCCCGGCAGTAGACTTTGCTGTTTCTCCAGGAGCCACTTCTGACTTCCTGTGATGTCCAACAGAATACAAGGCTCAGGGTGGGCTCTCAGGAGTTGCTTGATTGTTTACTGATTCCGATTCTTCATGTGCTAAAATCCTTTAGAATCCTTTGCTTCCTTCCTTGGTGGAAAAGAAAATGGTAAGACTATGGCCTTAATAAATGAAATACTACAAAAGGGAAATGATTTCGACAATGCAGAGATGGGGAACACACTAAAAGAAAATGTAAATGCAGATATAATTTTTTACTAGGCATCTTAGCCTTGAACTCTTTCTCACATGTGAGGAAAACTTAAGAAAACAGCACCCAACAAATGTTTCTACTAAGTCCTCTGTTTACTACAAGAAGGAAGCAAGGGGCAAAAGGTTAGTCAGCCATCCTACAGTGGCAGAATTCTTGAGTTAACATAAATAGAAATAGATACTGAAAATGAAGACCATATGGTGGGCTAGGTTAGAGCCATTCTCTCTCTCTCTCTGTGTGGGTGTATTTGCAAGGCCACCCACTGAGAAAAATATTCAACTTCATGTGTCTCGGTATATTAACTGTTCCCTTTTAATTACTGAGGCAAAATATAGTAGTTGGTCCTTATTAAAATTGGGTTTGATATTTCCATCATTTATATTGAAAATCATGCCCACCTTTAAAATGCAAGAAAATGTAGAAATGGCCAAGAAGAAAGAGAAAAAACACCCAAGGTCCATTATCAAATACAAACCATTTTTGAAATTGGGTGCACATGATTCCAGAAACTTCTGCATATACACCCCCCCCCCCACTTAGAAGTGGTTCTGATTCCCTTGGAAGGGTCTCCAGAGGTAGTGGGGGAGAGAAGCTTGAAGTGAGTAGGGACAAGTCCTCTCTTCTGGAACCGTTCTCAATACTTTTCATTCTTTGAACTATGTGACTGTTTGCAAGTGTGTTTTGAAGCACCAGAGATGGAGAAGCCAAGAGAGGTTGGAGAGAAGGGGAGAAGGTACCCATACTCACTGAAAAAAATCAGCAAGAAAGGAAGAGAAGAAAGAAGAGGAAAAAATCAACCATAAAATCTACGCAGGCTGGGCACAGTGGTTCACACCTGCAATCCCGACACCTTGGGAGGCTGAGGTGGGAGGATTGCTTGATGCCAGGAGTTCAAGACCAGCCTCGGCAGCATAGCAAGACCCTCATCTCCACAAAAAATCAAAGTAGCCAAACATGATGGCATGCACCTATAATCCTAGTTACTTAGTAGGCTGAGGTGGGAGGATCCCTTGAGCCCAGGAGTTCGAGGCTATAGTAAGCTACAATGATTGTGCTACCACACTTCAGCCTGGGTGAGAGAGTGAGACTCTGTCTCAAAAACAAAACAAAACAAGCCACCCAAGATGGAGAGAAGAGAGCACAGTATGACACACCAGTGGGGATTTTGTGATGTAGCCAGGGCCGACTTACTATCAGGCACAGGACTGAGGGCCCACAATGCTTTCAGGAGCCCGTGAAAGAGTTTTAATACCTTTATTTATTTACATCAGAAGAAAAATAAATACATATTTTTATGATTTATTTGTATATTGTATTTATTTATTATTTTTATGTATTTAGCCTGTATATTAAAATTATATCTATTTATGGACCTCAGAATAAAAATAAATAAATTTTAAGGCCAAGAAAAAAATGTTTTACTTTCTAATATTAATATTTTTATCATTATACCAACATTCTGATATCTTTTTATGGAGGAAGGGGACCATTAAGGCCAAGTGTCTAGGGCCCACCAAAGTCACAATGTCCCCCTGGTGGTGCCATGTCCTGACCTGTTCAAATTTAGTAAACATGTATGTGCCATGCATTTTTTGGCCTCCTGTGAATTTATTATTCCAATTTTATACATGAGAACGCTGACACCTGGCAGGAGGTGGAGAGAGAGACAGTAGTGGAGCTGGGGGCTGCTCCCAGGAGTCCCGATTTTCATGGCTATGTTTTTGCACAAAGTGTGCCATGGCAGGCGGTAGAGATGGGATAGAGACCAATGTGGGAAAGGGCAGAGTAGAAATTTAAAATATGGCAGGCTTCATAGCTGGCCAAGTACTTCCCCAAACACCATGCTTTTTTCTTGAGATGACACTGAGATGCCAAAATGAATACTCTAAGGCAACTCAGAAGGGCACCAGGGGAAATCAGAGGGTGGTACTGTGCACCCAGCTGTAGAAAGCTCATCTAGGTGGCCATTTCTTTTCTTTTTCTTTTCTTTATTTCTTTAGTTTTTTTTTTTTTTTTTTTTTGAGTTGGAGTCTCACTTTGTTGCCCAGGCTGGAGTGCAGTAGCACAATCACGGTTCTCTTCACCTCAACCTCCTGGGCTCAGGTGATCCTTCTGCCTCAGCCTCAGCCTCTCTAGTAACTAGGTCTATAGGCATGTACCACCATACCAGGCTAATCCTTTTTACTTTTTGTAGAGACAGGATCTTGCTATGTTACCCAGGCTGCTCTCAAACTCTTGGGCTCAAGTGATCCTCCCACCTTGGCCTCCCAAAGTGCAGGGATTACAGGCATGAGTGACTGTACCCGGCCACAGCGTGGTTATAATTAATGTTTACTTTCTCTGTGATCATGGTCTATAAAGGTGAGTAAGACATGAGAAAAACAAAGTTAGTTTAAGCCCTTGGCAGAAGATTAAGGCCTTTCAAAATATCTAGTAAGATTGTGTGTTGCCAGGTTGTCACTGTAGAGTTGTCGCTGTTGCTACTTTAGAGGAAGGCTGCAATACAATTCAATCATGAGTTAAGGGTCTTAATTGAGACATGCATGCTTTCTTTAAAAAAACACTCACATAAAGATTTTTTAAAAATAAAGTATCCATATATACACAAATATGTACATAAATGTGTGCTATATGTGTGTATATATACATATATGTATAATATACATATATATATAGCTTGCTTCTTTTTGATGTATTATCTTCTATAAGTTAATTTTACTTTGAACCTGAACATGTAGCTTGATAGGTAGCCCAAACGAGTCATTCAAACAAAAAAAGACAAGATCTCATGAGTCTCATTTTAAAAGTTTACTCCATTATACAGAAGTCTTCATGTTTCTAGAAGCAGCAGTCTTTGCTTCCCAGATGGCCAACTGAGGACAATGAGATAACCGCCCTCTCCCTGCCCTCACACACACAAAGGAGTGAAGAGAGAACTGTGCCTCTGGGAGTCCAGCACTCGTCATCACACCTCAAAAAGTCATGGTGCTTCTGTCTGCAGAGACCACCCAAAGTCTAACTCTCCAAATGTAAACTAGCAGATAATACCTTAAAAATTAATTTAGACTAGAATGACCCTGGGACTCGCTCTGCGTAGATCTAGGAAAGCCAGGATGTGATTTAGCTTATGACCAACCTGGCTGCATGTTTTCCTTGTTAGCTGCAGGGGTGGATAACATACAGGAAAGGGTGACGTCACGATTGTCTCACTTTCATTATTCTCTCCCAAATGAATAACCTTCCACACCAAGGATGAGCTCACTCACTATTAGTGGAATAACATCTGGTGAGCTAGGGCCCCCAGCTTGACAGGCTGTTGGTTGGGGTTATATTTAACCAGCAGAGAGACTCCACTATTGTGACAATGTATCACATATGCGGCCCAGTTACATTGTGAATATATTTTTTAAGGGATAAGGAAATACTCCTCAAAGTATGTTAACATGCCAGCCTTTTCCTTATGAAGTAAGGCACCAACCTATTCCAAAAGAGATCCTCGGCTATTATTAGAGTGGGATATCTGAGCCATGTGACAGATGTCTGGGTCCTCTTTGGCTGAGGTGCAGATGCTTGCCATACCTATCTAAGTTTAAATTTCAAAGCACAGAGGAATCTCTCTCCTTCAATTTCCCTTCCCATTCTTAATTTCCAGGCAGGCCTACCATGCTGACAATGGTGAATTTTGCAGTGTAATCTATCTAATAGGTTTACTGTAAATGATGAATCATCCTAGTACTTAAATCTAATGAGTAATGCTATAAGTCAATTTGGTTTTAAAAAATGCAACATAGCTAAGGTCATCAGTTAAATGTGCTAATACAGAGTAATGCGGAGGCTTAGACCCATGTGCAGTGAAGTCCTAACCATCATGAAGCCAGAATACTCTGGAATCTGCAGTTGCCAAAGTCTTTAGGGGGGCCGTTCACTAAAAATCATGACATTTACAAAAGGAGATAAGTTCATTCCATCAGGATGAGGGACACTCCCTCAAGTTAAGACTCCTCTGACTGCTCGTCTCGTAAAATGTATGAATGCTTTATTGTGAAAACACTAACAAGTCATTATTTTGATTTGAAAGATCAGTTATGAAAACAATGCCTATTTGTTGAAGAAGATATGGAAAATCCAGAGAAGAGAAAAGAAGAAAATGCAACACACCCTGATTCTAACCATGCAGACGTTTTGACCCGTGTGTCTTTTTGTTTGAGTACATGTAAGCATGTTCTTATGTTATTGACTAGTCTTCTAGACTTCATTTTAAATAGGCATGTAATAATACATCATAAGACCGTGCCATAATTTATCAAATCTATTCCCCCTTGGACATTAAGTACACATCTAATTTCTTGCTATTATAAATCAGGCTGTGAAAAAGATCTGTGTAGTTAAATCTTTGCACACACAGGTGATTATTTTCTCAGCATAAATTTGCGGAAAGAAAACTTCTGAGTCAAAGTGAATGTATGTTTTTAAGAGTTTTGATATCTGTTGAAGATGCCTTCAGAAGGGAATCAGAGATTTCCTTCTTTCCCTTCAAATGGGATCTTCAAGATTAGAGATGGTGACTCAGTCCCTGTGCCTCAGTCTACCTCATGTTTCTTACCTATAAAATAAAAAGGCAGGAACAATGAGATAACAGTGGTGCTCATCTTGCTAAATGACTTTCATATATTACCTCATTTAATCTGTACAGTAATCCTGTGAGATAGATTAAATGACCTAGCGAAGGCCAGGCATGGTGGCTCATGCCTGTAATCCCAGCACTTTGGGAGGCAGAGGCAAGAGGATTGCCTGAGCCCAGAGACTCGAGACCAGCCTGGGCAACTTAGCAAGACTTTGGCTCTACAATAAATAAAAAAATTAGCTAGATGTGGTGGTGCATGCCTGTAGTTTCAGGTACTCAGAAGGCTGAGTGGAAGGAATGCCTAAGCCCAGCAGGTCGAGGCTGCTACCACTGTAGACTGGGCAACAGAGTGAGACTGACTCAAAAAAAAAAAAAAAAAACCTGATGAAGTTCAGACAGCTTGTAGAGAGAAGAGCCAGAATTTCAACCTAGTCTGCCTTCTCCAAAGCCCATGCTCTCACCTACCCATACAATTTCGTTCAGGGCTATCACTCATTCTATACATTATATAAGAGTTTCTGTTCTAGGCACAGGGGATTTGGTGGTGAACTAAACAAAGTCTTTGACCTCAGGGACTTTCAGGTGTAGAGACAGTAAGTTTATACTATTGTATCAGGAAGCAGTAAGTTTTATGCAGAAAGCTGAAGCAGAGAAAAAGGAATACAGGATAATAGGATTCTGTTTTAGGTAGAATGATCAGAGAAAGCTTTTCTGAATGGATGAGTGAAGCTGCCATGGGAGAATTTATTTTATTATTATTATTATTATTATTATTGAGTCAAGGTCTCATTCTATCACCCAGGCTGGAGTACAGTGGCACAATCACGGCTCACCACAGTCTCAGCCTCCTAGGCTCAGGTGATCCTTTCACCTCAGCTTCCTGAGTAGCTGGGACTATAGGCATACACCACCATTCCTGGCTCATTTTTTTATTTTTTATTTTGTAGAGAAGAAGTTTCTCACTATGTGCCCAGAGTGGTCTTGAATTCCTGGGCTCAAGCAATCCTCCTGCCTTAGGCTTCTAAAGTGTAGGGATTATAGGCATGAGCCATTGTGCCTGGCCAAGTTTACAATAGATAGATAGATAGATAATATGTGTGTGTGTGTGTGTGTGTGTGTGTGTGTGTGTGTGTGTGTGTGTGTGTGTGTGTGTGTGTTCTGAGGGTGTGGAGTAGCTAGGGACAAAGAACAATTGTAGGAAAATTGTTCTACAATAAACACGTATATATGGAGGATAAATTCTCCAAGCAGAGAAGCAGAGAAGCTCTAACACCAGATCAACAGAGCAGGTATGCAGTGAGACTCATGCTGAGTTTATAAATTGGTCCAAGCATATTCTGGGAATGTGGGGAGTTAGAGATTAGACACAGGTGAGCACTGACCAGCCAACTGTCTGGCAACACTGGTAGAGTTCACTTCACCTCTGTGCTTCTGAGGTGGAAAGATAGCCAACCACCCATCACCAGGTTCTCTTGTAGCTAGAACTTAGGCCACAGCATTAAAACTCTAGCCCTCCATGCCCTGGAAAAGCTCATCCAAGTATATTTCTGGACTCAAAGGGAAGAATTCCAATCCACAAATTATTCAGCCATATTCATTACTCTCCCTCTCCAGAGGAGGACAGATCACTTCATATGTCACTGGGAAGTAAAATAGCAAAATAAAAAATTTATTTAACTAGAATTATTCAGCAGAGTTGGAAAAACATTCCATTTCAAAGTCCAAAATGATGCAGTTATTAATCACTTTAAAGGACAAACACATCTATCCAGAGACCAGCTGTTTCCTGATGTCATTTGGATTTTTAAATCCCACATGTTCTGGTACAGGAAGGAACCTAGCTCCCTTTCCGTTCTTGCAAAATGTGTCTTTTTAAATTTAATTTGGGATTAAATTAATTTATTATACATTATTAAGAACCTAAATGCTATTGCAGACCAATTTCCAAGAGTATAATAACAATATCATTGCTTGGTGGGCATTACCTGAAACAAATGAACTGGGTGATATCATGTCCTCTAGATAGAAGAGAAGTATGTTGAGAGCTTTTATTGTTCCATTATAATCATCATGAAACTTAGTGCAAGAAAAAGCTAGTGTGCTTTAGAATGTTCCAGCTTCAAGATTAAATCCATTCTACGTATACAAGGAGGGAGGGGAATTATTAACAGCTAAAACCAGAATCTGTGCTAGGGAAATACTCCATAAACTACCAGAGGAGGAAGAAGCCTCCAGAGAGCATGCAGTAGTTGGGGACAAAGAACAATTGTAGCTAAACTAAACTGCTCTATAATAAACACATGAAAGTGGGAGAAACTGAGAGGAGGGAGAGTGTGGGAGAGAGATTGGTGGAGAATTAAGGTAATATACCTTAAAAACCATTCGAGATGTAGAATAGGTGATATTCAGTTGTACAATCCTTTTATTTCTGTGATGGAAGCCTGCCTTCACTATCCCAAATCTTGAGTGAATTCTGCTATCTATACAAATTCTGCCATTGACACAAACAGTGAATATTGTGTACATGTGAATGTGTGTCCTGTGGAGACTGAGAGACTGAGTTCCATGTTTGAGTTAATGTGATAAGGAATAGGAGCCACATTAAACCCATCAATGCCAGCAGGATTCAGAGCCAGAAATAACAAAGAGAATGAAAGACCCCTGGGAATTCCCAGAAATTTGGGGGATGGGCATTGGACTTTTACTGGAGGAAATATGAAATGGGAGCCTGAACCACCTTGAGCAGCAAGGAGACTCTTCTGACATCTGAGTTGTGTGTTAATAAAAATTTGGAAATGAATGTGTTTCCTTATATCTCTCATATTGCTTTTGAAGCCGATGATTGTAGTTGAGGTATAAAATGTAGACACTGAGGTTTCTCATCTGTTAGTAACAACAAGGGCCTTGGGCTAAATGTCTAGATCAAGGGTGTCACCTTTTGCTTCCCTGGGCCACGTTGAATAAAGAGGACTAGTCTTGGGCCACACACAAATTATATAATATAGTCAGTGTTTATACATAATAAGTCTTCTTAAAAAATTTAGAAAAATAAGAACAATATAAAACTAGTAGGACATTTGACCTTGTTTTTGTAAAACTAATCTATCAATGTCTGGTTCAATGGAATTGGTCACAATTCTCAAGGTGCTTGTCAGAAATATTTGTTCGAATTTTGCTCTTTGTGTGTTTCATAATTGAAAACAGCTGCTCACAAATATATGTGCTGCCAAAAAGCAATGTCATGAACACAGCATGATTGTGAACTTTAAAAATTGAACTATGCATGGAATCATTGATGTTGAAAGATTTTGTGGGGCTAGCTGTCCTGGATCATATGCAACCTATGGGCTGCAGGTTGGACATGCCTGGCTTAGAACTTTATCCACTTCTGTTTGGTCTAGACATCGATATAGACTTCAGTGGAGTCTGAATTTCCCAACATTTCTTAATTTGTACAGTCCTGAAATAGTTCTTTATAGCTTAGATCAGAGGATATGTATTGATATACAAGTGTTACAGAAGTTATTGTCTACTGTGACTATAGAAGGCAAAAGAAAACACTTGCAGGAAAGCATCAGAAAATATCAGGCTAGGGAATGTTTGTTGAATGTGATTTCTTGAGTCTCCACAGTTCTTTATGGGAAACAGACCTGGGTAGTGGCAATGACAATGTACATGGCCATAGTTAGTTCCTGCAGAACAACAGAAAACTAAATAGAGGTTTAAAAAACCTCTCATCAACCTCAAAACTCTATCATAATTTTTATGAAGTTGGAAGAAAAAAGAAAACCTTTAGTGAGTTTTATCATTTGGATAAGATTGTATTCCAAGTACAATTTCTCGGCATGCCATATGAAACATAAAAACAAAATGAAACATTTTGTTTCATTGACCACAACTCACACAATAATTACTAGACATCACATACATAGATATATTTCAATTAGGTTCTGCAGGCAATCCTGTGGCATATGCAATTGGCTCGATACTCAGGAGCAGTGGGGTAGCAGCATTGGCCAGGGCCTTCCACAGACCTCCATTTAACAATTGGTTGAATAGAATGTACAGGATCTGTGATACCATGCTTAGAATGCTAGAAAATTTTTTTCCTACTGAATGCAGCATATTCTTACTCATAATTGGTTACTAAACACTGGGCACACATGGATACAAGGATGGGAACAGACACTGGGCACTGCTAAAAAAAGGGAGGAAGGGAAGGAAAATAAGGGGTGCAAAACCACGCATTGGATACTAAGCTCACCACTGCAGGGGGGTGGGGCTTATCAAAAGTGCAGACCTTCCCTTTATGCAATATACCTATGTAGCAAATCCTTACACATACCTTCTGATTCTAAAATTGGAAAAGAAAAAAAGAAAATTGTTTTCCTAAGGGTAATATTTGGCTATATATAGTATAATGCCATGAACCAGAGAAGGACTTCCTGATTGCATATGTAGGATTGCCTATGTTTACTGCAAGAGTAACTTTTCCTGTTTTTTTAGTGTGTGTGTTTTTTTTTGAGTTGGAGTCTCACTCTGTTGCCCAGACTGGAGTGCAGTGGCCGCTCCCAGCCACTGCAGCCTCACCCTGCTGGGCTCCGGTGATCCTTCCGCCTCAGCCTTCCGAGTAGCTGGAACTACAGGTGCGCGCTACCACACCCAGCTAATTTTTGATTTATTGGAGAGATGAGGTCTCACCAAGTTGCCCAGGCAGGTCTCGAACCCGTGGGCTCAGGCAATCCACTCACCTCAGCCTCCCCAAGTGAGGGATTACAGGCTGAGCCACCGAGCCCGGCTTAATCAAGATGAGGTCTCACTATGTTGCCCTGACTGGTCTTGAACTCCTGGGCCCAAGCAATTCTCCCAACTCAGCCTCACAAAGTGCTGGGATTAGGTGTGAGCCCCTGTGCCAGGCCTATTTAAAAATGTTTAAAAGACACATAGGGATATTAATGAAAGTATTGTCTATTTTCTCTTCCAGGAAAATGCCAACTTTTGGGGGCGGAGAGGGTAGACTTTACCGGCAGATGCCTTTTTTCATTGTCCTTTTTTCCCTCCTACTTGGAGCTTAGACAAGATGCTGGAGGTGAAGCAGATATCATGTGATCACAGGGCAACCAGCTTGGCTGAGCCAAAAATGTGAGGAGCCTGCATCCCTGAATCAGCCTCAGCCTTCCAAGTAGCTGGAACCACGGGCATGTGCTACCACGCCCGGCTGATTTTTTGATTTATTGTAGAGATGAGGTCTCACCAAGTTGCCCAGACGGGTCTTGAACCCGCAGGCTCAGGTAATCCACTCACCTTAGCCTCCCAAAGTGTGGGATTATAGGCTGAGCCACCGAACCCGGCTACTTTTCCTATTTTCATCCTCAACCTTAGGGAAGGTGAGTGGTCTAGACAGAGTGTAATCCCAGGACCATTTTTTTTTTTCGCAAGAAGAAAAACTCAACTCAATTCAGTTTAAGTTTGAACTTAACTGAAAGAATATTGAAATAGCTCAGAGAATTGAAGGATGGGTCTCAGGAACTACAGCGATTTTGAAGACTTCCATGACTGGAACCAACACTCAAACTCTAAACAGCATACTCTTCGGAATCCCATTTCTGCTTTCCTGTGCATGTTGGTTTTATTCTATTTTACTACAAGGAGAAATTTTCTTCATGGTAGAAAGGGGTTTTCCAGTACTAAGCTTTCTTTATCCCTAGAGGAAAAGAGGTTTCTTTCGTCAAGTTCTAGGTTTAAAAAATCCTGGAGCAGACCTCTCATTGGCCAGGCTTAAATCATGCTTTCAACCTTTGGATGAATTCCTATGGGTAAGAATGTGAAGGACATGACTGGCTGGTCATTATCCATTTCTGAGAGTAAAGGAGTGGATTCTATTACCATAAGAAGAGTATGTGATCGTCACATGCAGACAGCCACATAAGTGTATATAGTGCATCTATTGGCATCTTTCCATTGTCCCCCTTATCCTAATTGAGATCATTGAGAGAAAACCTGCCTACAAATTCAACCTGGCCCAAAGAAAGAAACTTTTTTCATCTTTATGTAATAATGTTGGCCATCAGGGTAAATGGTTCTTTTGCTTAAGAAGATTCTATGATAGCCTGTATTTCTAAAGCAAACTAGGCCTCAGGAAATTGTTTGCAAGTAGTAAAGAGAAACCAAAAAATCTTGGCAAATCTTATAAAATGTAATTTCATTGTTAGGCCAGGATATTTAAGCAGATAACTTCACATTTAAGAAATGTTTATTTTCTCTACTATAGATTCAGAGTGTACTATCTTTGAAGAGTATTTTTTCTACCAGAAAAAAGTGTGTGGGATGTGCTTAGGGCAACAACGGCCCATGGAGAAAAGGGCAAGAATGATGAGGATACGTGAGGTTCACACTGGACTGGCACAGAGATTTCAAAAGAGAGATTGGACTTTTGCAATGCAAAGCCTACTTTGGCTATTTTATGAGTCTTTCCATTTAAGAAAAACAGCTGGGTATGGTGGCTCATGCATATAATCCCAGCACTTTGAGAGGTTGAGGAGGGAGGATTTCTTGAGGTCAAGACTTTGAGACCAGCCTGAGCAACATAGTGAGATCCTGTCTCTACAAAAAATAGAAAAATTAGCCATCTGTGGTGCTGAGCACCTATAGTTCTAGCTACTCAGGGGGCTAAATTGGGAGGAGCACTTGAGCCCAGGAATTTGAGGCTGCAGTGAGCTGTGATAGGGCCACTGCACTCCAGCCTGGGTGACAGATTCAGACTCTGTCTCTAAAAAATTTTTTAATTAAAAAAAAGTAGCCCTGTTGTGGGTGTTGTATTTTTGAATCCTCTAGGTAGAAGGCCCAAAGTCAAGGGCAGAGCTAGCACTGCTGGAGTAAGGATTTGAATTTGGAGAAATGAAGAACTGAGCGCTTTATTTATTTTATTTTATTTTATTTTATTGTTTGAGTCAAGGTCTCACTCTCTCACTCAGGCTGGAGTGCAGTGGCACAATCACAGCTCACTGCAGCCTCAACCTTCTGGACTCAGGTGACCCTTCCACCTCAACCTCCCGAGTAACTGAGACTATATGCATGCACCACCATGCCTGGCTAATTTTCTGATTTTTTTGTAGAGACAGGATCTTGCTATGTTGCCCAGGTTGGTCTGTAACTCCTGGGCTCAGGCAGTCCTCTTACCTCGGCCTCCCAAAGTGCTGGGATTACAGGCTGAGCCATTGTGTCTGGCTGAACTAAACATTTTTAAAAGGAGACTGGACTTGCGGCAAGGAAACAAAATTAGGAACCAGAATATTTCTACAGTACGTAAAGGGCTTACAAGCTTTCCTCCCTGGGACTGTGAGAATTGTATTTGTTGTCCAATTTTCTCCTCCTATATTAGAACTCTCCCTCGTTTTCACCAGCCCTTTAATTAATTCTGTTAGATATGCACGAGTTCTGTGCTGGTGTTGTGGAGAATTAAAGAAGAGAACAACAAAAGGAAGCATGATCGATCCTTCCACGGAAGCCATCACCGTGTCATGGGAAAAGGAACCCCAAATCCTTCAGGTGGCACCAGGATGGAGAGTCAGGGCAGAGCTGGAGGCAATGGAGAGGAGTAAGTGACTCAGAAGCAGCTGCAAAGAGGGTGACTCAGGGGCAAATGTGAGACAAACATCCTTTTTCTCAAATATCCGAGAGGAAGGTGACATTCAGGGCTTGAGAAATGGGAATGGTGGAGGACGGTCAACACTGATTTCATTCTCTACATTAGACTCTCCTCTCTTTACACTCTTCCTCAAAATTTATTAAATTAATTCATCCTTCCAAGGTGGCTCAAATGTGCTTCGTTTATATAAACATCACAGAGCTCGTTTTATTCTACCGTGGGTTTTTATTAGTTATGCATCTGTCATCTCCACTAAACTTCAAAGATAATGAAACCAGCATGCAGGGGAGGAAGATGGCTGAGATAGGGCCTTGCTTACTGTTGGTGCCTAATAAGTGCTTAAGTTAATTTGAAAATGGTTTATTTGTAGCTTTCCTTTTTTGCGAGAGCCTATTAAGTTCTAATCGAATCCTATCTGTACTCCATTTTCTCCTTTAAATTGTCACGCTATCTGGAAATATTTTAATAACTCTTACCATTTTGAAATCACCCTAAATTGAACTAAATGACACTAAATGGAACTAATTTCTCACAAAGCTTCTCAAGGAAGCGAAATCACAAATATTTCAGGTGTCAGAAAATCAAAAGTACACATTGTTCTCCTATCAAGGGAAGAACCACAATGGGGCATTTGCTCTTCAGGAAGGTTCTTGATGATTTTAGGATGAGCTCAACTTCCACTTAGGAAGTTAGGCTGCTATGGGAAGACAGTAGTTGTTGGCTGAGACGGAGTCAGTTTTTCTCATGGTCCAACCAGAAGGGTCAGGTGCTGGGAAATTGATACTTTAACATTTTTCTTGCTTGACAGTCTCCAACATCAGCCTTCTGCAATAACCCCTATGCCTGAAGATGCAACTGTCATTACATTTACAGAGGATCTCAAAACAATCTCAAGTTTTTTTTTTCATTATACCAATCTCCTCTGAGTGTTTTCATTTTTTAAAAAATGAATAATTGAAGATAATTTTGAATCCTGGAACAGGATTGTGATATGAGAAATGAAAATAACAGTACAAAATAATATGCACACCGTGGAGGCAGCTATTTAAAGTATTTATATCCATGGAGGATAATGTTGTAAAAATAAAGTAATTGTGTTGGAGAAAAGCAGAAAAAAGAAAAAAACTGTATTATTTTAGGCAAAGGAAAACCTTTTGTAACAGAGACTTAAATGACAAATATGGGGCAAGGTTTAAAAAATTACCTCTTCGGCACAGTGTTCATTATTTGGAGTTACAGGGACATCAGAAAGCCTAATTCCCACCAGTATATAATGTACCCATGTAACAAACATGTACTCATACCCCCCGAATCTAAAAAATAATAATAATTAAAAAATACAAATGTTCATTTTCATTCACAGGGCAGGGAGACAGGCACCTCTGTTCCATGTGGCCACACAGGGACCCGGTTCCTTCTGTCTTCTTCCTGTGCCATTCCCCAGGGCATTGTCTTCATCTGTTGGGTTGCAGTCACGCCTGTGTTCAGTTCAAAGAAAGCAGACAGCATGGAGGAGTTTGTGCAATATTGTAGGGCCCAGATTGGGAAGCGGCAGTTATATTTTTGCTTATGTTCCTTTGGTGAAAATTGTCACGTGGCTACACCTAACTGCAAAGAAGTCTGGGAAATGCAGACTAGCAGGGTCACTTTGTGCTCAGGGCAAAGTAGGAAATGAATTTTGACTGGTAGTCTCTGCTGTTAAAGCTATCAATCACTGAGAACTGTGCTGGCTGATTTACTGTGCTGGCTGATTTACAAATACCGCCTCATTTAATCGGCACAACCCCGCGTCCAACACCCCCTGGCTGTAATAGTTCCCAGAGATGATCCTTGCAATGTGTCTACTGTGTTTCAACACAATGGTATTCTGAGCATCGATTTCCTTAAAATTTCCTAATGGTGTTCTACAGTAGTTCCAATTTAAAGAATTTGTATTTCACTATCTCTGACGTTCCTTTTGGCTCCAAAATACCACTTGTCCATTTCCTATAAAAAGAAAAAGAAAACAGGGTTATACGAACCATTGACTGGAACTGAGGTGTGGGAGGAGGTGAGATTCTCAAGGAAACTATGAGATGAAAATAATTGAACTATTGATTCAAGCATCATGACTTTTATATTCCACTTCTTTTTGTTTCATTATTCATCCCCATCAATACCTAGCTTCTAAAGTAAATGTGCTTTCTTATTTAAAAAATTCAATACGTTATTATATCAGAAATCTGAATAGGATCAGAACTGTTACTTTATTAAACATACAAATATGAATTTTTAATATTGATGTATCCTAATTTCTAACCTAAAAGAACTCCCCCCTATACACTCACACAGATCAGTTAACTAAACCATAAATGTTAGTGTCACCCTTAGATGTGCTGTTCCCACATGTGCCTCATGTTAACTCATCTAGTGCTGTCAATGTTACTCCTTAAGTGTGTCTCTTCTCTCTCTTCTCTCCTCTTTTGGAGCACCACAATTGACTCCTGTTTTATCCATGATCTGATCTAATCCATTCTGCACACAGCTGCCCGAATGGTATTCTCTTAGATGGGTTGGGCGTGGCGGCTCATGCCTGTCATCCCAACCCTTTGGTAGGCCGAGGCAGGAGAATTGTTTGAGCCCAGGAGTTCGAGACCAGCCTGGGCAACATAGTGAGATGTTGTCTCTACAAAAACAAAACAATTAGCTGGGTGTGGTGGCACGTGCCTGTAGTCCCAGCTACTCAGGAAGTTAAGGTAGAAGGATCACCTGAGTCCAGAAGGTCAAGGCTGCAGTGATCTGTGCTTGTGCCACTGCACTCCAGTCTGAGTGAAAGAGCGAGACCCCAATGTAAAACAAAACAAGATAAAAAAGATCTTCTCTAACATGCAAACTTGATCATGGAAGTGTCTGACTCTCCAACACCTTCACAATAAGGTTTCATGGACATTTCCTACATTATAGGCCAACATATCAAACTCTGAGCAGGTCTCCACAGATGTGATGTGCTCGCTTCTGGGTCTTTGGATACGCTGCTGCCCCTCACCTGGCTTCTCCCAGTGCACCTCAGATCTTGCTTTCAACTTCAGTGTAAGCAGGAGCTTCAGGTTGACTGTCCCTAGAAAAGTTAATTGCCCTGTCTGTGAGCTTCCCTACTAGTCTGTTCTTAAACTCATCTCAGCTCTTATTACAATGTCTCATGATTTTCTATTGATTTGTTGGTCTCTGTAGCTAAACTGTAGGTCCCTTGAAGGCAAAGAAGGTGTCTTATTTGTTTAATCTCCAAAGCCTGTCGTTTGTCTGACACAAGATGGGTACTCTAAATGCTTTTTGGAGACAAGGAGGATGAAAAGAACTGACTTATCATAGCTCTCACCTTTCTCGAGAAAAAATGATGACAGTATCTGTTTATTATGTCAGGCTTTATTGTTGTTGTTGTTGTTATTATTATTGAGTCAAGGTCTCACTCTGTCATCTAGGCTGGAGTGCCTAGTGACAGAGTGAGACCAATCAGAGCTCACTACAGCCTCCACCTCCCAACTCAGGTGATCCTCCTGCCTCAGCCTACCAAGTAGCTGAGACTACAGGAGTGCACCACCATGCCTGGCGAATTTTGCACCACTATACCTGGTTAATAATTTTGAATTTTTTTTAAAAATAGAGATGGGTTCTTGCTGTGTTGCCCGGGCTGGTCTTGAACTCCTGGGCTCAAGCAATCCGCCCATCTTGGCCTCCTAAAGTGCTGAGATTACAGGAGTGAGCCACCTCACCCAGCCCTTCAGCCTTTATTAAGACCACTGAGAAGCAGAGCGAACAATTCCGGGCTCTATGACTAACAGAGATGATGGAAGTAATTGCTTGTCCTCACTGCTGGAGCCCATAAATAAGTTGAATGAATCATGGTTATGTTCCTGGTATGGATGCCATGAAAATGGTCTAAGAACTCCTACCAACTCTCTCAAAATTAAGACAAATTTCAGTGTTGGCTGCTTCAAGTGTTTTCTGGCACGTATATTTCCAAGCTCTGCACCTGGCAGAAAGATGGTGTTATAAAATTGGACATGATTGTGTTGGACAAGCAAGCTCTTCTGGTAATGTAAGCACAAAAGCTACATTTGTCTTCTCGTTCACTGAGGTATGCAGTGGTGACAAATGAAGACATATCTGAGACGGGTGTGAGTCCAGGGCAGGGTTAGGACCTAAACTTGGCTGCCGAATACATGTCCACTGACCTTTTCAGTATCTGGCACATTTTATTTTGAAAGCAGGGTTGATCTTTCAATTCTGACTAGAAAAATCTTAACTGAACAGAGGTCCTGCCTTAATCCCTTGCTGCTCCCAAAAGAAGAGAATAATGGCCTCTGTCTTTAAAAAGTTACAAGCTATCCTTTGTCTAAGTAGGCTCTGTATGGCAGATCATTTTAAAATTTCCAGCGTTACGGAATCAGTAAGAAATTAAGTTCTGTTGTGAATATCAAACACCCTGAAGAAACAGAGGCTTAGACAAATTGAGGGTTTTGTGTTTCTCAAGCAATAAAGTTCAGAGGCAGAAAATCTAGATCTAGTCAAGCAGCCCCAGGATGCTATCAGGGACATTTCTGAATTGGATTGTGTTCACCTAAAAGATAAGCTGAAGTCCTAACTCCTGGTACCTGTATATATAACTTTTTTGAAAATAGTATCTTTGGGGCTGAGCATGGTGGCTCACACCTGTCATCTCAGCACTCTGGGAGGCCAAGGCGGGAGGACTGCTTGAGACCAGCCTGGGCAACATAGCAAGACCACGTCTCTACACAAACAAACAAATAAAAGATGTTTGCAGATGTAGCTGAGTTAGGATGAGGTCATTAGTGTGGGCCCTAATCCAGAATGACTGGCGTCCTCACAAGAAGATGAGATTTCAATAGAGACATGCAAAACATTGACCCCCTGAAGATAGAGGCAGACAATCAGGATATGATGTAGACATCAAGGTTCACCTGGGGCTACCTTCTAAGGGGCAAGCAAGGACCCTCCCCTGGAGGTTTCAGAGGAAGCATGGTCCTGCCAACACCTTGATTTTGGACTTCAGGCTCCAGAACTGTGAGAAAACAGATTCCTCTTGTTTCAAGCCACCTAGCTTTTGGAACTTTGAGAAGGCAGCCCTAGGAAATGGATTCAGGGATGCAGGCTCCTCACATTTTCGGCTCTGCCAAGTTGGTTGCCCTATGATCACATGATATCTGCTTCACCTCCAGCATCTTGTCTAAGCTCCAAGTAGGTGGGAAAAAAGGACAATGAAAAAAGGCATCTGCCGGTAAAGTCTACCCTCTCCGCCCCCAAAAGTTGGCATTTTCCTGGAAGAGAAAATAGACAATACTTCCATTAATATCCCTATGTGTCTTTTAAACATTTTTAAATAGGCCTGGCATAGGGGCTCACACCTAATCCCAGCACTTTGTGAGGCTGAGTTGGGAGGATTGCTTGAGCCCAGGAGTTCAAGACCAAGCAGGGCAACATAGTGAGACCTCATCTTGATTAAGCCGGGCTCGGTGGCTCAGCCTGTAATCCCTCGCTTGGGGAGGCTGAGGTGAGTGGATTGCCTGAGCCCACGGGTTTGAGACCCGCCTGGCCAACTTGGCGAGACCTCATCTCTACAATAAATCAAAAATTAGCTGGGCGTGGTAGCGCGCACCTGTGGTTCCAGCTACTCGGAAGGCTGAGGCGGAAGGATCGCCAGAGCCCAGCAGGTCGAGGCTGCGGTGGCCAGGAGCGGCCATTGCACTTCAGTGTGGGCGACAGAGAGAGACTCCAACTAAAATAAATAAACAATTTAAAAACTAACTGGGTGTGGTAGCACCTGCCTATAGTCCCAACTACTCAGGATGCTAGGGTAGATGGATTGCCCAAGTCCAAGAGGTCGAGGCTGTGGTGAGCCGTGGTCATGCCACTGCACTCTAGCCTGGACAACAGAGTGAGACCATGACTCAAAAAGTAAAAAGTAAAAATGTTAAATAAAATTTACTTTTTAGAGTAGTTTTAGGCTCACAGCAAAATTGAGCATAAAGTATAGAGCTTTTCTACTGAAAATAAATGAGCTATTAATCCAAGAAATGTTCCCATGGAGGAAATTTAAGTGCATATTATTAAGGGAAAATGTTAATCTGAAAAGGCTACACAATGTATCATTCCAACGATAGGACATTCTGAAAAAGACAAGACTATGGAGACAGTAAAAAGATTAGTAAAAAGTTTGCTGGGGATTGGGTTGGAACAGGCAGAGCACAGAGGATTTTTATGGCAGTGAAACTACTCTGTATGATACTATAGTAGTGGATACAGTCATTATGCATTTTTCCAAACCTGTAGAATGTACAACACCAAGAGTGAACCCTAACGTAAACTATGAACTTTGGGTGATGATGATGTGCCAATGTAGGTTCGTCAATTGCAACAAATGTACCACTCTGATGGGAGATATTGATCATGGGAAAGCTGTGCTCATTTCTTTACAGTGCTGAATAATATTCCATTCTATGAATGCACAATATTTGATTTATCCCTACTGTAGGAAATCTTGGTTGCGCTCAAGTTTTGACAATGGTGAATAAAGCTACTATAAACAGCTGTGTGCGGGTTTTGGGGTGAATATAAGTTTTCACACTATATGTTTAAATACCAAGGAGTGCGATTGCTGGATCATATGGCAAGAGCATGTTTAAGTTTTGTTAGAAGCTGCTTAACTGTCATTTTTTTTTTTTTTTGAGTTGAGAGTCTCACTCTATCACCCAGGCTGGAGTGCAGTGGCACACTCACGGCCACCCCAGTGTCAACCTGTTGGGCTCCAGCAATTCTTCTGCCTCAGCCTTCCAAGTAGCTAGAGCTACAGATGTGCACTACCACGCCTGGCTACTAACTGCCTTTCAATGTGAAGGTACCATCTTGCCTTCCCACCAGCAAAGAAAGAGATGGGCCCTTGTGTTATCACACCCGGCTAGTTTTTTGCTTTTATTTATTTATTTATTTTGTAGATAAATAAATTTTTTTTTTTTTTTTGAGTTGGA
>NW_007258448.1:378557-398229 GCF_000164805.1 Carlito syrichta | reverse complement strand
GCGCTACCACGCCCGGCTGATTTTTTGATTTATTGTAGAGATGAGGTCTCACTGCCCAGGCGGGTCTCGAACCCGCGGGCTCAGGCAATCCTCTCACTTCAGCCTCCCAAAGGCGCGGGATTACAGGCTGAGCCACCGAGCCCGGCTAATAAATAAATTTTTGTAGTGTCCCCTTACTATGTTGCCCAGGCTGGTCTGAAACTCGTGGACTCAAACAACCCTCCCGCCTCAGCCTCCCAAAGTGCTGGGATTATAGGCATGAGCCACCATACCAGATCTGTTTTAAAATGTTAAGACAAATAGGGATATGCATGTAAGTATTGTTTATTCTCCCGTCATATAAGATGCCAACTTTCAGGGGGAAATAAAAGATGGTAGACTTCATTGGGCTCTACATTCTCCAGCCTTCTTTGGTCATTCTAATGAATGTATAGTAGCATCTCATTGTTTTAACTTACAATTACCTAATGACATATGATGTGAAGCACCTTTTGATATGCTTACTTGCCATATCTTCTTCAGAAAGGTGTCGGTTCAGTCTTTTGTCCATATTTAAACCAAGTTTAAAATTTTCTTATCATTGAGTTTTAAGAGTTCTTTGTGGCTGGGCATGGTGGCTGAAGCCTGTAATCCCGGCATTTTGAGAGGCCAAGGTGAGAGGATGGCCTGAGTCCAGGGGTTCGAGAACAGCCTGGGCAGCTTGGTGAGACCTCATCTCTACAATATATCAAAAAGTTAGCTGGGCATGGTAGTATATGCCTGTAGTCCGGCTACTTGGAAGGCTGAGGCAGAAGAATTGCCTGAACTCAGAGGGTTGATGCTGGGATGGCCATGAGAGTGCCACTGCACTCCAGCCTGGGTGACAGAGTGAGACTCTGACTCAAAAAAAAGAGCTCTTTGTATATTTTGGACAGTAGACCCTTATCAGCTATGTCTTTTGCAAATACTTTCTTCCTGTCTGTAGCTTATCTTCTCTTTCTCTTGGGAGTCTACTTTCTTTTAAGAAAGCTTTACTGGAAGCCTCAACCAGCAACTTTTGCTTCCACTCATGATCACCCCATCAGCGAGGAGATCTGAAAATGAATTACTGTAGCTGAACACATAGTTGGCACACATTAAATCAGGGTTTTCTTAGTAAGGAAAAGGTAAAGAAGGGGAAAATAGATATTGAGTGGCATCTGATTCCATTTGGGCTGCTATAAAAAAATTCCAGAGACTGGATAGTTTATAAACAATAGAGGTATATTTCTTACAGCTCTGCAGACTGGGAATCCAAGATCAACACATTGGCAGATTTGCTGTCTGGTGAGAGCTTGCTTTTGTAGATGATGTGTTCTAGCTATGTCCTAACATGGCAGAAGGGGCAAGTTAGCTCTCTTTTGTAAGGGCACTAATCCCAATCATGAAACCACCAACCTCATTACCTAATCACACTCTGCTTTGATTGTGTCCCCTTTGGGACACCATTCTCTTAATACCACCACACTGATGATTAAATTTCTTTTTTTTTTTTTTAAATATTTATTTAATTTTTTATTTTAAAGATGTGAGGTTCAATTCAGGGCTAAGTATACAAATGTTCATTACACAGGTACGCTTGTTGATGAAGTTTCCACATATGAATTTTGAGTGGACAAAAACATTCAGACCATAGCAAGTGAGCATTAATGGTATTTGCGACAGAAACATTTTTTACTTAGAAGTTTGTAAATAATTTTATGATAGGATAAAGCTCAGAGATCTTAAATTAATAAAACTTCAAGTGCTTCTTTCTAAAATGTTGAAAGATGTAGTATCTAAAATCGAAAAGAACAGTTAAAGCCTGTCTAATAAATCCTCTTATTTTATACACAATACTTCTCCATGGCTCTCACTATTGTGTCCTCAGTACTCTGAACAATGTCCAATAAATATTTGTTAAATGAATGAATTTCAGACATTCAAGAAAACCTTCCTACTTTCTTTTGTGTAGAATATCTCATATAATTATCCCTGCCTAGAACCAAAGTTTACCATACTTAAGAGCTAGCTGACTCTTGGAATCACTCTGGTCTGCTTATTCTCATTCCTGATATCAAAGTAAAGTTGCTTTATTTATTTAGCAAAATGGGTTATTGCTCTGGAAATATGACCCAAAACCTTGTGTCCCCTCAAAAATCCATATGTTGACGTCTTAATTCTCGACACCTCAAATGTGACCTTATATGGAAATATGGTTGCTGCAGATGTGATAGTTAAGTCAGATGAGAACATACTGGAGTAGGGTGGGTTCCTATCCTATATGACTGGTGTCCTTATGAAAGGGGGGAAATTTAGACACAGTCATGTACACAGAAGGCACACCATGGGAAGATAAAGACAGCGAGCTACAAACCAAGGGATGTCAACAATTACTAGCAAACCCCCAAAAGCTAGAAGAGAGGCAAGGAACAAAGTCTTCTTCACAACCATCAGAAGAAACTAACCCGCCAACACCTTGATCTCAGACTCCTAGCTTCCAGAATTGTGAGACATGAGCCTCTGTCATGGAAGCCACCTGGTTTAGGGTACATGGTTATGGCTGTCCTAGGAAACTAACATAGGACCCATGGGACCATGGCATCTTTTTTGCTTTTGTTTACAAGTGTTCATAAAATTGGTGCAGGACGAGCACTCAACAAACATGTTGAATGAGCAATCAGAAAAGGGTGGCGTGAATCTGCTTCAAGGAGGGCAAGGAAGATGAGAAATAGAAAATTGTTATTAGATTGTAATTCCCGCCAGGGCAGTGACCATGTCATTTGATATTCAGTGTCCAGCACAGAGCCTGGTTCTCAATACACATTCATTGAGCCAAACTGAATATTGGACGGAGCAGCTAGCTCTATGCCAAATAAGTGATTTTAGATGGGAGAACTAGGGTGGGTTAGCGTTTCCTGATCCATTCACCAAGTGTGACCAACTGTCTCAATTGTCAGGAGTCTCCCCGCCAACCGAATACCAAGGTTCTGCATCATGATTTGATTTCACTTTTATTTAGGCATATAAAAACCACATATGGTTTTTAGGATATATTTCTAAGACTATTGGTAGGAACAGATTTATTTTATGTTTGAACAGGTGGTTCAGGATTCCTTCAAACTCAGACGTGTAATTCTGTTGTTAAATACTATGTTGCATTTCTAAAAACTTCACTTTCTTAAAGGCTGATATGAATACAAAACCATTCTTTCTTCAGAAGGATTGTTTGAAGCCACAGTAGGTGTTCTTAATAGATTGTCTTTCTTGGTTGGTTATTTTACATTAGAGGAAAAAATAATGCTATTGCTGTGGATTACAATAACACGTTTTAAATGTCATTGCTATTAAATGTCAAGAACAGAGAAAATCAAAACAGTAGAGACAAAGATATAGGATGAAAGTCATGGGATCCAATATGATATTTTTGAAATGTGTCTATTTATGTGAGTTCAGAATGGGTATAATTGTCTCGACAACTCAGGTTAATACATATACTATATATATATGTATGTATTTTTTTCCATCTGAAATTTTAAAAACTAAATCATTGTATTTTTATGCCTGAAATGTAAATGTCTCTATCATCCATCTGTGGTTGTCTAAAAGAGGCTATACATTCCTTGATAATCTACCCCTTGAGAGGTGTGAGGTGACATCTGGTTGCCCTCCTCTTGACCCTGGGCTGACCCTGGGCTGACTAGTGAATGCTTAGACCAATGAAGTATGGCAGAGGAGATGTCTTATGCCATGCCAGCCTCAGCCTAGATATCAGGGAATGGACAGCTTCTGTCTGGTCCTCTTAAACTCTCAGTTATCACGTAAGAAGTGTTATAGGCCTGAGGATACTGTACAATGAGAGGATACTAGAGAGTCATATAGAGACTGTGTGCGTGTGTGTGTGTGTGTGTGTGTGTGTGTGTGTGAGAGAGAGAGAGAGAGAGAGAGAGAGACAGAGAGACAGAGAGACAGAGAGACAGAGAGAGACAAAGGGAGATAGATAGAGATGGTCAGGTTCCCCTCCCATCTCTTCCAACTCCCAGCCATTTGGATCAACCCAGACATTACAGAGCAGACAAAAAGTCCCCACCCTACTCTGTCCAAATTCCGACCCACAAACTAGACAAAACAGACCCATAGTGAGACATAATAACAGTAGCTTGTTGTTCTAAGCCACTAGTGTTTGGAGTCATTTGCTATGTGTCAGTTGGTAACTGGGACGTTCTCTTTCTTTGAAAGGGGGGAAATTTGGGCACAGACATGTACACAGAAGACACGCCATGAGAAAATAAAGACAAAGAGCTACAAACCAAGGAATGTCAACGATCACCAACAAACCCCCAGAGGCTTGAAGAGAGGCATGGAATGGAGTCTTTTTCACAGCCACCAAAAGGAACCAATCCTCCAACACCTTGACCTCAGACTCCTAGCTTCCAGAACTGTGAGACATGAATCTCTGTCATGGAAGCCACCTGGTTTATGGTATGTGGTTATGGCAGCCCTAGGAAACTAATGTAGGACCTATGGAACCATGGCATCTTTTTGCTTTTGTTTACAAGTGTTCATAGAATTGGTATAGAATCAGTACTCAACAAACATGTTGAATGGGTGATGAGAAAAAGGTGGCACGAATCTGTTTCGAGGAGGGGAAGGAAGATGAGAAAGAGAAAATTGTTAGTAGATTGTAATTCCTACCAGGGCAGAGACCATGTCATTTGATATTCAGTTTCTAGCACCTGGTTCTCAATGCACATTTGTTGAACCAAACTGAATATTAGATGGAGCTGCTAGCTCTGTGCCAAATAAGTGTTTTAGATGGGAGAGCTAGGGTAGGCTGGTGTTTCTTGATCCATTCATGAAGTGTGGTGGCTCACACCTATAATAGACAGCTTCAGGTCATATCTTGTATCTCCTTAAGTGTTCTCTGTATTACATCTAATCGTACCTCCAGTCTTCAGAATTGAAATTTCTTCTTTAATTATATTATGCTTCCTAGGCCAGTGTACATGGATTAATTTCCTGTGCTCAGAAATCATCTGTTCAAATTTTTGATATCATTTACTTGAAGCAAAATGTGTCAAAACACTATTTTGTGCACTTTTTCTCTTGGCATGGCATGAGAATTATGTGTGTCTCTGCTGATGGAGATTTTCTTTCATTGATATTAGGAAAAAGGAGGCTTGTTGTTAGCACTAACAGTTGGGCCAGTGTCTTGTAGCAGAACGGTAAAAATATTGCTGTTGGCTCCCAAAAAGTACAATGTAATACGTGTGTTGAGGAATATGATTAGTAACTGAGCTTGCTATCCTTTTTGTATGGCAATCCGAAACTATGTAATATGCCTTGTAATTTTTTGGCATTTATTCAATTATCAATAAATGCTATTTCTCATCATTTCTCCTCCTTTTTTTTTCTTTTAGTTGCTGCCATGTAACAGTCCTACCTTTGAAAACCTAATGCTGGGTGTGGTGGCTCACACCTATAATCCCAGCACTTTGAGAGGCTGAAGCAGGAGAACTTTTTGGGCCCAGGAGTTTGAGACCAGCCTATATAGTGAGATCTTGTCTTTACAAAAAGTAAAAAAATTAGCTGGGTGTAGTGGTGTGTGCTTGTAGTCCTAGATAATCAGAAAATTGAGGTGGAAAGGTCATCTGAGCCCAGAAGTTCAAGGCTATAGTGAGCCATGATCATGCCACTGCCCTCTAGTCTGGGTGACAGAGTGAGACCCGGATTCAAAAAAAAAAAAGAAAAAGAAAAAGAAAATCTAATACCAGTTAAAACCATAGTCTACTGAATGTATGTATTTTAACATTTGCAATGTGATCTTTAAAAAAGCAACTACTTTTGTGGTTAGCAGTTAAAGAGATATTAAAAGTACAGTATACTGCATTATAGGTAAGGGATTTGCAAGGTTCCTCTGGCAATTTGCATTTAGAGGGCTTATACTAGAAGCTTTCATTTAAGTGAATTCCCTTTCCTTTTAAAAGAGATGTATTTAGCACATGAAATTGAATTTACTTTTAAAATTCACTGTCTAGCCCCAGAATTATGTCAGACATATGGTAACATTTGTTTAACGTGCCAAAAAATGAGGGTGTTTGTTTGTATTTCACATAAACAGATTACAAACATGCACACCAACATGTGAAAAACATTCTCTTTAGATGAAGTCAATTGTGATGGAGATGCTTAAGGGTCCCTTTTATTAAATGAGTTTCTTGTGCCTTGACAAAACAAAGGGGCAAGAAAATCCCACACAAAGAAAATTAGTATGTGTTAAGTTGGATATAAATTGAGTGGTAGAATACCAAATCATTTCATGTCTCTTAAAAAGGTACCATAAAGGACTTACTTACATACATACCAATCTCTTTATGGCTCAAGTAAACAGAAGATTATAGTCCTGATCTTCAACTGCACTTACTTTCAATCACAAAATCAGTACAGATTTCAGCACAACTTATAGTAACGAGCCACCTCTGTCTAAAGAGGAAGTTCAAGATTGGCACACTGGTTGTAAGGACCAGGTATATGGATTAGCAGACCCCATGGGTTTTTGCAGAATGCTTGCATTTAATGATTACTACAAATCATTCCAAAATGTGTACTCACCAATGACTGTAGGACTTTCAGTAGGAACAAAAAGGGTACAGTGGGAAATTAGTCATTCGGTAAGGTTCCTCAAATTTTGATCCTGCTTTGCAAAACACATGAACTTGAGCCCCAGGAGCCATTGCTGTGGACATTATGTCAGACTTTTAGCATAGAGGTCAGCTTTTCACTCCCTTTGTCACCACTACACTCAAAGAAAATCTGTTAGGGTTTTTTTTTTTTTTTCTCATTCCTGAGATAAAAACAACTGGCCCAAGTTTTTTCATTTAAATACTTTGACCCGGCGGGAGAGAGACTATGCTCATTTGTCTAGAGGCGCTATCGGGATTGCTCTCGTTCTGTGGAGTACACTTGGATGGTGCTATTTATATTAGTTCTCTGGAGCAAAGCATTATATATAGCTGCGAAGCCATCTACAAAGTGACACAGGAAACTTGATTCGCAGTGGGGATAGCTGATCTAAATCATTTTTTGTTTCTCATTTTAAAAGCCCCTTTATAAAATCCGCAAGCTTTTGCCAAGCTCTTCAAATAGTCTTTTAGCCACCACATGAGTTGAGTTCCTGCCTCTGTGCCCTGACTGATTGCTCAGGCAGCTGCGTAGGTGGCTGCAGAGTTGTACTGAAGGCTTTTATGTGGTTTTTTTGGCCGACGGGCTATTTCTACTGCCTTGTCTTTATGGGTAGCATCTCAAATTGGACTGGCTGTAATGAACATAGCCAGTTAGTCATTCGAGAAAAATATTTGGTGAAAATTCCTTGTGATGTAAATACAAAGTTGTCTTCTTTTCCTAGCATGGAAAATTTTCTGCCTCAACAAACTGTAAAGGACTTGGAAGAATTAGATTGTGTCTCCTTTTAATAAATAAGAAGCCAACAAAAACATCACCATCCTTGCCGCATTCAAATCCCTAAAGGCTTTCTGAATTAGAAAATAAAAGTTAAAAAAAGGAGAAGGGAATTTTTCTTCACACCTCCTATGTTACTGACCATGACTAAGGACTTAGTTTGCTGTAGAATGAGTAGAGAAGTCAGTCCTGGCCACCAAGTATTTATTGAGCAACTGTTATGTTCTAGGCACTATGTTAGATAATCTGGTTACAAAAATAAATAAAATGTGTTGCAGGTTGAGTTGTCTAGAGAGCAGAAACTGCGAGGGAGTTAAGAATGCCAAAATTTACCAGAGAGTTACCCCTGTGAAAGAAAAGCTGATGAAGCAAGACTGAGAAGAGGGACTGGCTAGAACATGATGAAGAACTGACAGTGTCTTTGCCAGCCCAACAAGAGGTTCTGGAGTCAAGATTGCCCCTTGGAGGAGGCCTGCATGGTACAGAAAAAGAGCCTGACTTCTGCCACCACCGTCTTGCTCAATTATGAATCAGAGTCTCCCTGAGAAGAGTTCGATTGTGGCTTGAACGCTGAGGTAAATCCTGAAGACGCTAACAGCTGGTAACCACCCTCTTCCCTCTGGTCAGCAAGACCTTTCTCCATGATATTTGGAAACAGCTCTTCAAGGGCCCTGATAGACCTCATTTCCTGAGGGATATTTAGAGGGAGGTTGATGTGACAAAAGAGTCCCTGTCTTTGCAATCGGTCTCAAGGCCACACTGGACCTCGTTGTCTTTCTCCTCCACTACCCATTTTAAATTGCCTTTGCCCTATGTTGGCCTTGGCAGTTTTTCTGAAGAGTCTGACTCCTCATTAAACATACCACTTCTCTAGCCAAGTTTGCTGCATGTTTCCAATCGTGTGGGCAAAGACTACCAAGAGGTGCTCAAATGGGATTGCATGAATGCCACACATGTTCCTCTCTGTCTCTATTGTGCACGAGGAAATCTTCCTCATGCTTTTTCAGAGTCAATTCTGACAAGATGGAGGCTCCTCTTCTTGCTTGCTCATCTTGGAACAAAAATACCCTAAAGTGCTCAGGGTGCAACTGTAGCTGGTACTTCCAGGAGGTTGAGGAGACCGTTGCTGTGTCTCTGGGTGAGTGTATGCCCCCTTAGGAAACAAGGGCTTCTCATCTTTAGAAGGACCAGACAGGATTCTGCAGAGTATCCCAGTAGATCATGGGGAATGATAGTAAGTGGGGTCAACTCTATTCCTTTCCCTTGGTTCCAGACACATGTATTCTTCCTAATGCAAACATAATGCCATGGGCAGGTCTCTGATTCAATGAGTGCATTGTTTCCTAGAGGACAATGCTGCCTCTCTAGAGCATTACTTTTGAGCTCAAAAATGGCTTATGGCCCAAGTAACAGAACACTACATTCTAGACCCACTACAGAGTCCTTTCCTGCTCTTGGTCCCATTCACATCTGGCAGCCTTTGGTGTCATCTGGTTTATAGACTGAAGTCTTACTCCTAGGTGTAGAAAATGCTGTTACTGGAACCCAAAGCTAGTGCTCCCATTGCCCCTTCATGGGTAAATAGGCCAGCAGCTTCTGGGCGATGTGACTGAGATAGTGTGTAAAGTGACTAATAAAGCCCACAGTCGTGGACCCACTTTCTTGCTCCTCTGTTGCAGTTAAAGCAAATTCCCTGGTTGGATGTGAGAGGAAACTGCTGGCATTTCCAAGATGGAAGAATCTCAACGATGTTAGCTTACTACTGTGTTGCCTATTGATCTTTTATGAAAAACGCCATGTTAGAGGCTTAGCATTGGTCTCTGTTGTTGGCAGGTTGGACACTGAAAGTAACTAGACTGGCCTAGGTGAGTGGCAGTCTATGCTATCGGGCCCATGCATAATCTCTGTCTCAAGTGCTATGGCCACTTAGCATCTATATTCTTCCAGCAGTGCAGTGGACTCCGATAAAGGCTAGCTAACATAAACTGGATGAGTCATTCTAGCTACTTGGTTATTTACATACTTCACATACAATTGCATATGTGTATTCCTTGTTTTGAAGACTGGAGCTCGAAGCTTCCAATCTTTTTCCTTCCAGGTCCCCAACTAGCCAGCCAAGCCATTTTCTACTGCCCACGAGTCCATAATATATTACATATCAGACTCCTACTTTCAGAGTGAATGAGATTTTTCCTTTGCAACTCTTTCAAGGCTACCTTAGGGTGGGAATGGAATGTAGCTGCTGTATAATTTTTAGCTTGCTCATGTTGGTTGAACCGACCCATCTGCAAACTAAACTTGGCCATTTTTCTCCTCTCTCATTTGCTCATACTGGACTCCTACTCTCCTCCTCATACAACCATAGGTATGTGCTTGTAGCAGGATGCTGGCGAAACTGACAGATGGCAAAGAGTCTGGGTTCCCTACTCATGCAGCTTGCTGTGTCCTCTGGTCCTGCTGATGCCAATTCTTGGAGACACCTTTTCCATCTTCTGATGGAGTGCTGCTGGGCCCTCGTGACTTTACAGTTTGGCAAGCTCAGTAGGATCCAGTTCATGTTGTAGAGTTTGGGATGCAGCATCGCGTTGGTGTTCCAGGCGCCATGTTCCCGCTCTCTGCATGGCTCAGTAGCTATCCTAGAGCTGCTTTTCAAAAGGTGTATAATTATTTGTTGCAGATGGAATAAGTAGTTTTGCTTCAGAACCCTAGAATTAGGAAAGTGGGTAGGTTCTCCCGCTGGGGCTTGTCATAAATTCCACCTTACACCTTTTCTTTCATCACTGATATCTCCATCACCATGATATCTGCCAGGTCATGTGGCCCAGGTGGCAGAGCACTGCCTTCTAGACCTGCTGCAGAGTCCTTTCTTGCTCTTGGTCCCATTCAAATCTGGCAGCATTCTGTGTCACTTAGTTTATAGACTGAAGCAATATTCCTAGGTATTTCTGGAACCCAAAGAAACCTACCAAATGTTGTGTTTTCTTCTTTGTAGAAGGAAATATTAGATACAGCAATTCAGTCTAGAGGGATAGCAGAGCATTTTACTAACCACTGGACTATCTACATACTTTACTGAAGTGGCAGGCTCCTTCATCTAAATAAGGCTTATTTCTGTCTTCTGCAGTGTATGTGTTTTACCATGGTCTCTAGGGTATGAGCCACCTCTTGTTCATCCTGCTCTAACAGCATGATGTCCTTGTTATAATGAATAGATGGGACACTCTCCAAGATGTCCAAATGGTCCATGTGACTTCAGACTATATATGACCAAGATTGGAAGAGTTTGCATAGTCTTGGGGGCAAAACTACTTGTAGTTGTCTTTTCCGTGTGAATGCAATGTGTTTCTGATCCTCTCTCCCAAGTGGGATTATAAGAATGAGTTTGACAATCAACGTGTTTGCATAACATGTTCCTAAGTTCATATAAATATGCCTGAGAAAAGACACTCCAGTTAGCATGCAGCTGTAGTTGGGACTGTTACATAATGAAACTTGCAGTAGTCTAGGGTCATTTTCTAGAAGCCATCCAGTTTCTACAGAGATCAGACTGGCAAATTAAATGGAGAGATGATAGGAATCACTATTTTTGAATCTTTTAGGTCTTTAATAGTAGCTCTCATCTCTGTTGTCTGGAGAAGGGTGGGTGTGGCATTTCAGAGATGTCCACTAGGCCTTTCCCACTATGATAGTTTTACTCCACAGGCCAGAGACACAGTGGAGCCCAGAGCTCCAGCTGCCAGGTATGCCAATTCCAATAATACATTCAGGGACAAGAAAAACATACCATACTTTGACCAGGACTGCATTTGTGAACTACCACCCTATGCCCAACTCTAACAGATAGGCTGTGGGGATGGTCCAGGTCCCTGGGAATCGATGTCAACTTAGACACTGTGTCCACCAGACCTCGCAAAGTTCCTTTATTTCCACTTCTACAGTGGATAGTCCCTTGAGTATATGACTGTAGATTGCTTTGTAGGAGGACTGAAAGGATCTTTACGGTATATGCTTGCCATGGTATTGCAGGGTCATTCTTTCTGGGGACTCAGACATTTCTTTAGTTAATGACTCTGGATTTGAAAATTGACTCAGGCACAGGAACTAAACAAAGATCATGAATTTTTGTTTGGACAACTACCCTTGACTTCCTGCTTCTCCATCTTGCTTTAGTCTTGCTACTAATGTTTAACAGTACCTTTGTTCCTGGCTTTTTTACCCCTGGGGTTGCATGGTCAATTAACCATCTCTACAACTCCCTGTGGGTAAAAGACCCTTGGCTGCCCCTTTGACTTGGCTCCTAGCAATTAACTACCAACACAACTTCTGTGCTATGAAAGAAGCCAGCTCCGTGATCACCTCTTATATCATAAGGAAGAGATCCATCACTGAACCTCCTAGTAATACTGATGTCTCTCTCACCAGCACATTCCTGATTGTGGCATCCAAGTCTTGGTCATATAAAGCTTAGCTGCTCCCCTCTTGACCTGTCAGGATCCCAGACACCATATTGCAAGGAAGCCCAAACTAGCCCAGGATAAGAGACCAGAGAGAGAAGACACATGTAGTTATTCTGCCTAAAAAAAATCAGCCGAGGTTCTACTCAACAACCACTGTCAGCTGTAGGACATATGACTGAAGGCACATCCAGATAACTAGAGCCTCGAGTTGTCAAATCACCTGCAGCCATTATATCTTCTCAGTTGCAGCCCCTAACATCATAAAGCAGAGACAAATCATTCCCACTGTTTCCTATCTAAATTCCTGACGCCACAATTCATGAGCAAAATAAAATGGCTGTCTTACGCCACTAACTTTTGGCATGCTTGTTTCGCAGCACTAGTGAACAGCAAAGATCATACTGACAAATATCAAATATATTCCTCTCTGGCAGCAGCAACTAACCAGAAAATGTAATGTAAATATTCAGAATAACAATAAAAGATATTTAAAAACCTAAGAATCAGCCTACAAAGAATGCACAAGAACTTTATAGGGGAAATGTTAAACTCTATGAAGGAACATAAATATTAGATCCAAGTGAATCTTATTTAAAGCAAAAATAGCCAGTCATGGTGACTTATGCCAGAAGTTCAAGACCAGCCTGAGCAACATCATGAGACCTTATCTCTGGAAAAGTTATTAAAAATTAGCTAGGTGTGGGGGTGCATACTGTACTCCCAGCAACTTGGGAGGCTAAGGTGGGAGATTTGCTGGAGCCCAGGAGTTCAAGATTAGCTTGGGCAACATAGTGAGACCCAATCTCTAACCAAATAATAATAATAATAGTAATAATAATAATAATGCAGCAAAAAATCATTGGATTTGATTACATAAAATTACAGATTTCTGTTCAAAAAAGTACATATGAAAAAGTTAACAGATGATAGATAGAAAATATTTGTGAAGCCTAAATTAGCAAGGATAGAGAATCAAATATCTAGATTCTACAGCAAATTTCTGTTTTAAAAAAGCCATAAAAAGATAGGAAACAACAAAATATGAGCAAAGGAGATTACTGGCAAGAATGTGAAGTCTGAATGAGTAACAACTTTATGAAGAAAAACTAAAGTTCCCTAATAATTGAGGAGAAAGGCCAACTAAAACCAAGATAAAATACTACTCTATGCCCAAACATCAAAAATTAGGAAAGTGGGTAGCATCAAATATTGATGAGAATATGAGAGGATGAGCCCTCTCATTCACTGGTGAGGGAATTTAAGGGTGATAACCAGGCTGGCAAGGACTTCAGCAGGATTTGGAAAAATTACACATGTGTATTTCCTATAAATTGATGATCTCACTTCCGGTTACAATTCCCTGTTCTCCCTAAAACGATTTTGCACAGAGATGTAGGGAGATGAATCAATCAGGGTTCACACAAGTAAATACAAATCACGTTAGATATTTCAAAAGGTGGTATTTAATACAGGGAGGCTGATGAAACGGGTGTTGGATACATAAAAGGGGTCTAAGTACCCACTAGGGTAACTTAGAGAATTTTTTTTTTTTTTTTGAGTTGAGGTCTCCCTCTGTTGCCCAGGCTGGAGTGCAGTAACATGACCACAGCTGACTGCAGCCTTGACTTCCTGGGTTCAGGTGATCCTTCCTCCTCAGCTTCTCAAGTTGCTGAGAATACAGGCATGCCCCACCACGCCTGGCTAATTTTTTTAAAAATTTTTTTGTAGAGACAAGATCTCACTATGTTGCCCAGGCTGCTCTCAAACTCCTGGCCTCAAGTGATTCTCCCACCTTGGCTTCCCAAAGTGCTGGGATTATAAGTTTGAACCACCATGCCCAGATAAGATTTCTAACTGTGGATAGCAGCTACCACCTCTAGAACTGGGGAAACAAAAGAATAGCACTGAGGTGACCACAACATAAAAGTTTTGAGGAAGGGACTTTTGGAGTTGGTGCCTAGACCCCTGAGAGGAAGGTGCAACGGTGCATGACCACTAAAAAGGTATACAGTTGGTGCTCAAACTGCTGAGGAGGCACAGCTTATCTTCTGCTACCTCCTCTGAGGAGGTGGAGTGCTGTTAGTGCTAAGTGCTCTGAAGAAAGCTTTGGGCTGGGTCCTAGCTGCCTGCTGCTGATGGAAGAATGCCAGCAGAAGCTCTTATCAAGAGTAGAGTTCCTTTTCCTCGCTTCATGTCTGTGATCTTCTGACAATAGCTTCTATTAGAAGAACATTGGCCGGGCTCGGTGGCTCAGCCTGTCATCCCAGCACTTTGGGAGGCAGAGGCGAGCGGATTGCCTGAGCCCACGGGTTCAAGATTAACCCAGGTAACTTGGCGAGATTAATCTCTACAATAAATAAAAAAAATTAGCCGGGTGTGGTAGCATGTGCCTGTAGTTCCAGCTACTTGGAAGGCTGAGGTGGAAGGATCGCCAGAGTCCTACAGATCGATGCTGGAGTGACCGTGAGCGTGCTACTGCACTCCGACCTGGGTGATGTCTTGGTGACAAAGCAAAACCCTGACTCAAAAAGTAGAATTAAATAAAATAAATAATATGCTGTGTATGCATAGTATGGAATACTGTGCAACCGTGAGAAGCAAACAATTACAGCTGACGCTTGAAACAACATGGATTTGCACTGAATGGGTCCACTTATATCTGGATTTTTTTCAATAAATAGAAGGGGAAAACTTTTTGAAGATTTGTGACAATTTGAGTTGTAGATGAATCACATAGCCTAGAAATGTGGGGAAAAAAATTAAGAAAAAGGTAAGTCTTTTTTTTTTTGAGTCAGAATCTCACTCTGTCACCCAGGCTGGAGCGCGGTGGCACGCTCACAGCCACCACAGTTTCGACCTGTTGAGCTCAGGTGATCCTTCCGCCTTAGCCTTCCAGGTAGCTACCGGCGTGCACCACCATGCTCGGCTAATTTTTTTTATTTATTGTAGAGACGAGGTCTCCCCAGTTTGCCCAGGCTGGTCTCAAACTCTTGGGCTCAGGCAGTCCTCTCGCTCCTGCCTCTCAAAGTGCTGGGATTACAGGCGTGAGCTACTGAGCTTAGCTAGAAAAAGGTAAGTCTTGAATGCATAAAATATACGTAGATACTAGTCTAGTCTATCATTTGCTACCATAAAATATATACAAATCTGCTATGAAAAGTTAAAATGTATCAAAACTTACAAACACAAACACTTACAGACCATACCTGACAGTATTTGCAGTTGAGAGAAATGTAAACAAATGTAAAGATGCAGTATTAAATCAGTCAGATCATAACTGCATAAAATTAACTGTAGCACACACTGTACTATTGTAACCACTTCTTGTGGCTATTGCAGTGAGCTCAAGTGTTGTCAATATCTGCTTAAAATGCTTTGTGACCCCAATCATCTCTGGTGAACAGTTTGAGCAGCAAATTACATAACATCATAAAAAGTGACTTCTCGTGATTCTACCCTATTTTTCATTGTGTTTAGTGCAATGCCATAAACTTTGCATAACACCTTGGGTCCTATAGGAAGTGCCACCAATGATGCTGAGTGTGTGCCCAAGAAGCAGAGAAAAGTCATGGCATTACAAGAAAAAGGTAGATTGCTTGGTATATCTGCAACTGTGGTTGCCCACTATTTCAAGATAAATGAATCCAGTGTGAAGATCACTGTAAAAAAGAAAAGAAAATTTGTAATGCCATCACCGCAGCTGAGCTAGCAGGTGTGAAAACCTTGTACTTTTGGGGAAATATCTTTTCATCTCATATTGAAAACACAGCATCTATGTGGATGAGGATAACTACAAGAAAGGCATGCTAAAGACTCTAATATGATTCAAGAAGAAGTCATTATAACTTGAAGCAAAAGAAAGGTGAAGGAGTTAATGTTGGAGAATTTCATGCCAGCAAAGGATGATTTGATAATTTCAGAAAGAAGTTTATCTTAAAAATTGTCAAGATAACAGGAGAAGCAATTTTTGCAGACCAAGAGGCAGCAGACGAGTTCTCAGATGTCATTTAGGCCAGGCTCGGTGCCTCAGTCTGTCATCCCAGCACCTTGGGAGGCTGAGGCTAGTGGATTGCCTGAGCCCGTGGGTTCAAGACCAGCCCCGAAAACTTGGGCAAGACCTCATCTCTACAATAAATCAAAAAATTGGCCAGACATGATAGCATGCACCTGTAGTTCCAACTACTTGGAAGGCTGAGGCAGAAGGATCACTGGAGCCCAGCAGGTTGACACTGGGTTGGCTGTGAGCGTGCCACTGCACTCCAGCCTGGGTGACAGAGTGAGACTCCAACTCAAAACAAGCAAGCAAACAAACAAACAAAAAGAACAACATTTAGGGAAAAGGACATCTGCCTGAACAGGTTTTTAATGTAGATAAATGTACCCTATTTTGGTTAAAAAAAATTGCTACAAAGGATATTTATTAGTAAGGAAGAGAACACCAAAATTTAAGGCAGGAAGGACTAGGCTAATTGTATTGTTTTGTGCAAATGCAGTTAGATTTACAAACAGGACTGCCCTCATCTATAAAGCTGCTAACCCCAGAACCTTCAATGGAAAAAAACACCAGCTGCCAGTCTTGGTGTATAACAAAAAGATCTGGACAACAAAAACCCTTTTTCTGGATCGGTTCCATCAGTGCTTTGTCCCTGAAGCATCTTGCCAGTAAGGGATTGCCTTTTAAAATTCTTTTGATATCGGATAATGCCCAGTATCACAGAAGGCACTAAAGTGGTCTACTTGCTCCAAATAATATGTCTCTAATTCAGGATCTTTAAGCATCATTACACAATATACTTTATGGAAAGAACGAGCAATACCGTGAAAGAAAATCCTGATAGAGGGAACATCATGAAAGTCTGGGAAGATTACACTACTAAAGATACTATTATTGTTATAGAAGAGGCCACGAAAGCCATCAAACCCCAAACAGCAAATTCTGGCCGGAGATAACTCTTTCCAAATATTATATGTGACTTCACAGAATACATGACAAAGCCAATCAAGGAAATTATGAAAGATTTTGTGAATGTGGCAATAATTATAGATCTTGGAGAAATTAAAGAGCTAATAGACACCACACCAGAGGAATTAGCAGAAGGCAACTTGATGTAGATGAGTGCTTCTAAACCACTGCCCAATGATGAGGAAAAAGATGAGAATAAGCAGAGACAGAAAACAAATGGACATCGATAACCTGGTAGAAGGTTCTGATGACTCAAAACTGATTTTCACTTATATTTTTTTCTTTTTTACAACCCAGATCCTTCTATAATGTGGGCATTGAAACTAAAGCAAATGGTGAAAGAAAGATTGGTACCATATAGAAACATTGTTAAAGAAATGAAAAGACACAAAAAGTCAAACAGAAATTACTATGTATTTCCTAAAAGTTACACCAAGTATGCCAGCCTCTCCTGCCTCCCCTTCCATGTCCTCTGTCTCTTCCTCTGCTGCCACCCCTGAGACAGCAAAACCAATCCCTCTACTTCCTCCTCTTCCTCAGCCTGGAGGAACAGGAAGACTTTATGATGATCCACTTCCATTTAATAAATAATACATGTATTGTCTCTTCTTTATGATTTTCTTAATAACACTATCTTCATTCTAGCTTCCTTTATTGTAAGAATACAGTGTATAATACACGTATAAGACAAACTATTTGTTTCAACTGTTATCAATATGCCCTACCAGTCAAGAGTAGGTTATAAGTAGGTAACTTTTGGGGGGTCAAAAGTTATTAGCAGATTTTCAAATGCAAAAGGGGTCAGCGCCCTTGACCCTCAAGTTGTTCAATGCTCAATTATACATGGAAATAAAAAACATGAACGTCTTAGTTAATCTTGTGTTGCAGTAACAGAATACCTGAGATTGGGTAATTTACAAAGAAAAGAGGTTTGTTTAGTCCGCGGGTCTGCAGACTGGAAAGTTCAAGGGGCATTGGGCCAGCATTTCTCAGCTTCAGGTGAGGGTTTTTGTGCCGCATCAGAATGTGATGGAAAGTTAGAGGGAAAGCAGACACGCGTGAAGAGAAAAAACCCAAAGGAGGTTCTGGCTTTATAACAACCCACTGTGGTGGGAACCGATCTGCTCCCAGGAGAGCTAATCCAGTTTCCCCGAGAGAACTTACTCACTACTGCAGGAACAGCAGCGTCTGCCTCCATGACCCAAATTCCGCCCACTAGGGCCCACTTCCCAATACTGCAACACTGGGAATCAAATTCTAATGTGCGGTTTGGTGGGGACAAACTATATCCAAACTAAAGCAATGAATAAATCTTTAAAAATTATGTTGACAAGCCGGGCTCGGTGGCTCAGCCTGTCATCCCGCGCCTTTGGGAGGCTGAGGTGAAGGTGAGTGGATTGCCTGAGCCCACGGGTTCGAGACCCGCCTGGGCAGCGAGACCTCATCTCTACAATAAATCAAAAAAATCAGCCAGGCGTGGTAGCGCAGGCCTGTAGTTCCAGCTACTTGGAAGGCTGAGGCAGAAGGATCGCCAGAGCCCAGCGGGTCGAGGCTGCGGTGGCCGGGAGCGGCCACTGCACTCCAGTCTGGGCGACAGAGTGAGACTCCAACTCCAAAAAAAAAAAAAAAAAATGATGTTCAGAAAAGGACATAACATTTGGTGTCAAACTATAATAATGGATTCTTCTATTTCTTCTTGAGGTTCTATCAAAATTTTGCCTCCGGTATTTTGATGCTCTTTTGTTAGGTGTAGGATTGTTAACTTTTTTAAAAAAAAAATATAATTAACCCTGTTATCATTATGTAATATGGCTCTTTATCCCTGATAAGTTTCTTTCTCTGAAGCTTGCTCTGTCTGAAATTAATATAACTACTCCTGTTTTCTTTAATTAGTGTTAACATAATATACCTTATATCATTTACTTTTCAAGAAACTTTACCCCTCATCAGAACTAATAGTAGACATTTGGTAAATTATTATAATTAGTGATATATAATAACTAAATGCTTTAACGTTTGTTTTTACACATGTAAGAGATCATTCAATTCCATCTATTTTCTTTTAATTTTTATGCATCTTTATATTGAAAATGAGTTTCTTATAGATAGTGTATAGTTGGGTCTTGGTTTTTCATCCACTCTGATAATCTCTTTTTTTTTAATCAATATTTTCTATTATGGTTTTGTGGGGTACAGTTAAGGGTTAGGTGTACAGTTACGTTTCATTCAGGCACCCTGTTGATAAGAGGTGTTTCCCCATCCCCAGACAGATATTTGCTACTGTTAATCCCATCCCTCTCCCCCCCATAGTTTCCCAGTACCGTCAGTCATTTTCTTATAGTATTACATTGGATGTTCAAGGTCCATTATATGAGTGAGAACATGTGATACTCAAATCTTTGTTTCTGTAAGAGGTCACTCAGTATTACAGACTCTAGTTCCATCCAGGTTGCTGCGAAATTCATGATTTTGTTCTTTTTTATGGCTGTGTAGTATTCCATTGTGTATATGTACCACATTTTTTAATCCAGTCCTCTTTTGATGGTCAGCATGGTTGTTTCCAGGTTCTTGCTACTGTGAACAATGCTGTGATAAACATACGTGGGCAGGTATCTTTTTTATAGAGTGATTTGAGTTCTTCAGGGTATATTCCCAGTAGGGGGATTGCGGGGTCATATGGAAGGTCGATTTTTAGAGCTTTTAGGAATCGCCACACTGCTTTCCACAGAGGTTGCACTAGTTTACACTCCCACCAACAGTGTAGAAGTGTTCCCTTTTCACCACACCCTCTCCAGCA